>NC_056439.1:51287769-51380269 GCF_018296145.1 Oncorhynchus tshawytscha | reverse complement strand
AAATTCACTCATGCCCCTGAAAAATCTTTATTTTCTTTTGTGCCCCCTTTTTAAAAAAAATATCTCTCAACAGTCCTTAACATTTGTATGACTTGTATACTTCCTCAGACTTATTTTAAGTAATTATCATCCATAGTAAAGGCTTCTAACATATTATTGTTACTTTTTTTTAATTTTTAGGATACACAACAGTAAAATTAAGTTTACCTAGTAGTAATTTACAATAAGTAAGAAATGCTTACTTTCACTTTCTTACAACAGAGCGGCGTGTAGAGAAAATCAACAGTGGTTAAAACACAGATATAGCACACATGGTTACAGAGTAGAGGTCTTCACGGGCCCATAAAATAAATTAACCTGGGGCTTTCGCTCCAGACCCAATGTGTATTATTACTATAAATGTTTTATATAGAAACCACGTTCCCAACGGACAACGAGGGTCCGTTCCAGTGTAGACCTGGTCGGATGTGAGAGATTTGTGAGGGAAGCAGCAGAAAAGTCAATTTTTTTAGGCTACTTTATTTACCGGAGCTGATAAAGGAAGTAGAGGAAGTAGAAAGTGGTGAAGCTGGGGTCGTGCTGCGAGATGGGAGGAAGTAGAAAGTGGTGAAGCTGGGGTCGTGCTGCGAGATGGGAGGAAGTAGAAAGTTTAAGCTGGGAGCTGATGCGAGATGGGAGGAAGTAGAAAGTGGTGAAGCTGGGGTCGTGCTGCGAGATGGGAGGAAGTGAAAGTGGTGAAGCTGGGGTCGTGCTGCGAGATGGGAGGAAGTAGAAAGTGGTGAAGCTGGGGTCGTGCTGCGAGATGGGAGGAAGTAGAAAGTGGTGAAGCTGGGGTCGTGCTGCGAGATGGGAGGAGAGGAGGAAGTAGAAAGTGGTGAAGCTGGGGTAGAAAGTGGTGAAGCTGTGCTGCGAGATGGGAGGAAGTAGAAAGTGGTGAAGCTGGGGTCGTGCTGCGAGATGGAGGAAGTGAAAGTGGTGAAGCTGGGGTCGTGCTGCGAGATGGGAGGAAGTAGAAAGTGGTGAAGCTGGGGTCGTGCTGCGAGATGGGAGGAAGTAGAAAGTGGTGAAGCTGGGGTCGTGAAGGGAGGAAGTAGAAAGTGGTGAAGCTGGGGTCTGGGAGGAAGTAGAAAGTGGTGAAGCTGGGGTCGTGCTGCGAGATGGGAGGAAGTAGAAAGTGGTGAAGCTGGGGTCGTGCTGCGAGATGGGAGGAAGTAGAAAGTGGTGAAGCTGGGGTCGTGCTGCGAGATGGGAGGAAGTAGAAAGTGGTGAAGCTGGGGTCGTGCTGCTGGGGTCGAGAGGGAGGAAGTAGAAAGTGGTGAAGCTGGGGTCGTGCTGCGAGAGGGGAAGTAGAAGTGGTGAAGCTGGGGTCGTGCTGCGAGAGGGAGGAAGTGGGTGAAGCTGGGGTCGTGCTGCGAGAGGGAGGAAGGGAGGAAGTAGAAAGTGGTGAAGCTGGGGTGCTGCGAGATGGGAGGAAGTAGAAAGTGGTGAAGCTGGGGTCGTGCTGCGAGATGGGAGGAAGTAGAAAGTGGTGAAGCTGGGGTCGTGCTGCGAGATGGGAGGAAGTAGAAAGTGGTGAAGCTGGGGTCGTGCTGCGAGAGGGAGGAAGTAGAAAGTGGTGAAGCTGGGGTCGTGCTGCGAGATGGGAGGAAGTAGAAAGTGGTGAAGCTGGGGTCGTGCTGCGAGATGGGAGGAAGTAGAAAGTGGTGAAGCTGGGGTCGTGCTGCGAGATGGGAGGAAGTAGAAAGTGGTGAAGCTGGGGTGTGCTTGGTGAAGCTGGGGTCGTGCTGCTGCGAGGGAGAGGGAGGAAGTAAGCTGGGGTCGTGCTGCGACTGTGAGTGTGCTGCGAGCTGGGGTCGTGCTGCGAGAGGGAGGAAGTAGAAAGTTGTGAAGCTGGGGTCGTGCTGCGAGAGGGAGGAAGTAGAAAGTTGTGAAGCTGGGGTCGTGCTGCGAGAGGGAGGAAGTAGAAAGTGGTGAAGCTGGGGTCGTGCTGCGAGAGGGAGGAAGTAGAAAGTGGTGAAGCTGGGGTCATGCTGTGTGTTTAAGCTACTGTGAGTGTGAGCAAGTGACACGAGGAACAGGGGAGGGAGGGGGAGACAGCAACAGAGCCGACTTACGCTATAGCTTCCATAGCTAGGTTATTTATCATGCAATATGATTACGTAGTACCTGTCTTGCCTGGATCAAACTGGGAGAAGCTAGTTAAGCTAACTAGCTAGCTAGGCTAATTGAGGTTGCATGTACTTCCTGGTCCTACACAGTTACAAACAACGACTCCATTCAGAATAAAAAGCAGCAGTCTACCTGTTGGCTCTTGGTCGTTGAAGCCCAACTTTTAATTCCACAATTTTCATTCCATCTTCCATTGATTAGATATCTCCTAACTTCTGCCCCACACGGAGGCTCTATGACTTATGATTGACCAAGAAAACGTCACACGTGCCACTCTCGTGAAACGCAAGAGTAGCGTCAAATTACGCATACCCATGAGAAACAGATCCGATCCAGACCAGTGATATTATTTACAATTCTGTATCCGGATCGGGTCTCGGGTACCGGATTGGGTCTCGGGTACAGGTGGATGCGTGAAGACCTCTAGTACAGATGAGCTATATACAGTTGAAGTCTGAAGTTTTAATACCACTTAGCCAAATACATTTAAACTCAGTTTTTCACAATTCCTGACAATTTAATCCTAGTAAAGATTCCCTGTCTTAGGTCAGTTAGGATCACTACTTTATTTTAAGAATATGAAATGTCAGAAAAATAGTAGAGAGAATGATTTATTTCAGCTTTAAATTTATTTAATCACATTCCCAGTGGGTCAGAAGTTAACATACACTAAATGAGTATTTGGTAGCATTGCCTTTAAAGTGCTTAACTTGGGTCAAACATTTTGGGTAGCCTTCCACAAGCCTCCCACAATACGTTGGGTGCATTTTGGCCCATTCCTCCTGACAGAGCTGGTGTAACTAATTTTTTCAGTTCTGCCCACACATTTTCTATAGGATTGAGGTCAGGGCTTTGTGATGGCCATTTCGTCACAACTTTGGAAGTATGCTTGGGATCATTGTCCATTTGGAAGACCCATTTGCAACCAAGCTTTAACTTCCTGACTGATGTCTTGAGATGCTGCTTCAATATATCCACATAATTTTCATTCCTCATGATGCCATCTATTTTGTGAAGTACACCAATCCCTCCTGCAGCAAAGCACCCCCACAACATGATACTGCCACCCCCGTGCTTCACGGTTGGGATGTTGTTCTTTGGCTTGCAAGCCTCCCACTTTTTCCTCCAAACATAACGATGGTCATTATGGTCAAACAGTTCTATTTTTGTTTCATCAGACCAGAGGACATTTCTCCAAAAAGTACTATCTTTGTCCACATGTGCAGTTGCAAACCGTAGTCTGGCTTTTTTATGCCGGTTTTGGAGCAGTGGCTTCTTCCTTGCTGAGCAGCCTTTCTCATGTTATGTCGATATAGGACTCGTTTTACTGTGGATATAGATACTTTTGTACCCGTTTCCTCCAGCATCGTCACAAGGTCCTTTGCTGTTGTTCTGGGATTGATTTGCACTTTTCGCACCAAAGTACATTCATCTCTAGGAAACAGAACGAGTCTCCTTCCTGAGCGGTATGAGAGCTGCATGGTCCCATGATGTTTATACTTGTGTACTATTGTTTGTACAGATGAATGTGGTGCCTTCAGGAGTTTGGGAATTGCTCCCAAGGATGAACCAGACTTGCGGAGGTCTACAATTTGTTTTCTGAGGTCTTGGCTGATTTCTTTTGATTTTCCCATGATGTCAAGCAAAGAGGCACTGAGTTTGAAGGTAGGCCTTGAAATACATCCACAGATACACCTCCAATTGACTCAAATTATGTCAATTAGCCTATCAGAAGCTTCTAAAGCCATTACATTATTTTCTGGAATTTTCCAAGCTGTTTAAAGGCACAGTCAACTTAGTGTATGTAAACTTCTGACCCACTGGAATTGTGATACAGTGAATTATAAGTGAAATAATCTGTCTGTAAACAATTGTTGTAAAAATGACTTGTGTCAAGCACGAATTAGATGTCCTAACAGACTTGCCAAAACTATAGTTTGTTAACAAGAAATTTGTGGAGTGATTGAAAAACGAGTTTTAATGACTCCAACCTAAGTGTATGTAAACTTCTAACATCAACTGTACATTGGGACATGCATAAACTAACTACAATGAGTCTTTCTCAGAGAAAGTGGTTCTCTACTTTCATGTCTTGCACTATATATACACAAGAGTATGTGGACACCCCTTTAAATTAGTGGATTTGTCTATTTCAGCCACAATCGTTGCTGACAGGTGTATAAAAATCGAGCACACAGCCATGCAATCTCCACAGACAAGCATTGGCAGTAGAATGGCCTTACTGAAGAGCTCAGTGACATTCCTTTCCAACAAGTCAGTTCATCAAATGTCTGCCCTGCTAGATCTGCCTCCCCGGTCAACTGTAAGTGATTTTATTGTGAAGTGGAAACGTCTAGGAGCAACAACGGCTCAGCCGCAAAGTGGTAGGCCACACAAGCTCTCAGAACGGGACCGCCGAATGCTGAAGCGCGTAAACATATCATCTGTTCTTAGTTGCAACACTCACTACCGTGTTCCAAACTGCCTCTGGAAGCAACGTCAGTACAAGAACTGTTCGTCAGGAGCTTCATGAAATGGGTTTCCATGGCCGAGCAGTCGCACACAAGCCTCAGATCACCATGAGCAATGCCAAGCGTCGGCTGGAGTGGTGTAAAGGTTGCCGCCATTGGACTCTTAAGCAGTGGAAACGCGTTCTCTGGAGTGATGTATCACGCTTCTACATCTGGCAGTCCCAACGAATGAATCTGGGTATGGCGGATGCCAGGAGAATGGTACCTGGCCCAATGCAGTGCCAACTGTCAAGTTTGGTGGGGGAGGAATTAATAGTCTGTATCTGTCCTGTTTTTCATGGTTTGGGTAAGGCCCCTTAGTTCCAGTGAAGGGAAATCTTAATGCTACAGTATACAATGACATTATAGATGAATCTGTACATCGAACTTTCTAGCTACAGTTTGGGGAAGGCCCTTTCCTGTTTCAGCATGACAATGTCCCCGTGCATAAAGCGAGGTCCATACAGAAATGGTTTGTCAAGATTGGTGTGGAGGAACTTAACTGGCCTGCACAGAACCCTGACCTCAACCCCATCGAACACCTTTGGGATGAATAGGAACCAGGCCCAATCTCCCAAACATCAGTGTCCGACCTCACTAATGCTCTTGCGACTGAATGGAAGCAAGTCCCTGCAGCAATGTTCCAACATCTTATTGGAAAGCCTTCCCAGACAAGTGGAGGCTGTTTTAGCAGCAAAGGGGGGGACCAACTCCATATTAAAATGGCCACGATTTTGGAATGAGATGTTAAGACGAGTAGTTGTCCACATACTTTTGGTCATGAGGTGTATCATCGGCCCAAACTATCTACATTTCTACTGCAACCAGGAGTCTTCACAACCACTGGTCAATATAAAACGCCATATTTATTCCACACAGCAGTAGGCCATAAAAGACAGGACTCACAATAATATGCAGTCAAGCACTTCTTATAAAGGTTTTTAATCCGAAAGCTTCTAAACATCCTGCTACTTCTGCGTCTATAGATAGCTATGAGGTGATTGTATTTACAGTATGGTGTGTAGATGCCAGGTAATGGCATTGCTCCTGTGGAATAGTTATGAGGTAATGGTATTTCCAGTCAGACAACAGAAAAACAAAGCTGCAGGTTATCATGGCACCATCTCTAGCAGCTGGCTGTGATTGATACCGCCTCTCAAGACTGCAGTACAGCAGGTTGTTGTTGATACCTGTATCTGTCCTACGGACTCACCTGACCGAGACAGCAGGTTGTTGTTGATACCTATATCTGTCCTACGGACTCACCTGACCGAGACAGCAGGTTGTTGTTGATACCTGTCCTACTGACTCACCTGACCGAGACATCAGGTTGTTGTGATACCTGTATCTGTCCTACGGACTCACCTGACAGAGACAGCAGGTTGTTGTTGATACCTGTATCTGTCCTACTGACTCACCTGACCGAGACAGCAGGTTGTTGTTGATATCTGTATCTGTCCTACTGACTCACCTGACAGAGACATCAGGTTGTTGTTGATGATGTAGAGCCAGGTACACTTCCTGGGGAACAGCTAGAAGGGGAACATAACACAATAAAGGACATTCAATACTCACTGTTGAAATAGAACAATTCGGCAGTAGACAGCACACTATTTCACGGATTCAGATCTACAGTAACTAAGAGGTAAAAATGAGTGTAGCCATGTTTAAAGCTATATTTATTAAGGATGGGCATCTTTCTGATTCGTATCTAGCTCGATACATGGGCTCCGATACGATACAGGAACGACACGTTTTAGTTTGAAACGTAATTCACAAAACAGCTATGACCACAGCCAATGAATATATAGCAAAACTTTGTCTTTCGCCTCCCATCTCCAAATCAAATGGTTTTGACAAGTTTTCTTTACAGAGTGATCTTCTCTTCGGCCATACAGTGTGCCTCACCAAAAGTAATCGCTGTCCTCGTTATGAAATTATCAACTTTTACCCTGTACAGTGGGTAGAACAAGTACTTGATACACTGCCGATTTTGCAGGCTTTCCTACTTACAAAGGTCTGTAATGTTTATCAAATCGGTACACTTCAACTGTGAGAGACGGAATCTAAAACAAAAATCCAGAAAATTACATTGTATTATTTTTAAGTAATTAATTTGCATTTTATTGCATGACATAAGTATTTGATACATCAGAAAAGCAGAACTTAATATTTGGTACAGAAACCTTTGTGTGCAATTACAGAGATCATACGTTTCCTGTAGTTCTTGACCAGGTTTGCACACACTGCAGCAGGGATTTTGGCCCAGTCCTCCATACAGACCTTCTCCAGATCCTTCAGGTTTCGGGGCTGTCGCTGAGCAATACGGACTTTCAGCTCCCTCCAAAGATTTTCTATTGGGTGCAGGTCTGGAGACTGGCTAGGCCATTCCAGGACCTTGAGATGCTTCTTACGGAGCCACTTAGTTGCCCTGGCTGTGTGTTTTGGGTCGTTGTTATGCTGGAAGATCCAGCCACGACCCATCTTCAATGCTCTTACTGAGGGAAGGAGGTTGTTGCATGGCCCCATCCATCCTCCCCTCAATACGGTGCAGTCGTCCTGTCCCCTTTGCAGAAAAGCATCCCCAAAGAATGATGTTTCCACCTCCATGCTTAACGGTTGGGATGGTGTTCTTGGGGTTGTACTCATCCTTCTTCTTCCTCCAAACAAGGCAAGTGGAGTTTAGACCAAAAAGCCCTATTTTTGTCTCATCAGACCACATGACCTTCTCCCATTCCTCCTCTGGATCATCCAGATGGTCATTGGCAAACTTCAGACGGGCCTGGACATGCGCTGGCTTGAGCAGGGGGACCTTGTGTGCGCTGCAGGATTTTAATCCATGACGGCGTAGTGTGTTACTAATGGTTTTCTTTGAGACTGTGGTCCCAGCTCTCTTCAGGTCATTGACCAGGTCCTGCCGTGTAGTTCTGGGCTGATCCCTCACCTTCCTCATGATCATTAATGCCCCCACGAGGTGAGATCTTGCATGGAGCCCCAGACCGAGGGTGATTGACCGTCATCTTGAACTTCTTCCATTTTCTAATAATTGAGCCAACAGTTGTTGCCTTCTCACAAAGCTGAATTATGCCTTGAGCCAACAGTCCTGTAGCCTGTAGCCCATCCCAGCCTTGTGCAGGTCTACAATTTTATCCCTGATGTCCTAACACAGCTCTCTGGTCTTGGCCATTGTGGAGAGGTTGGAGTCTGTTTGATTGAGTGTGTGGACAGGTGTCTTTTAAACAGGTAACGAGTTCAAACAGGTGCAGTTAATACAGGTACTGAGTGGAGAACAGGAGGGCTTCTTAAATAAAAACGAACAGGTCTGTGAGAGCCGGAATTCTTACTGGTTGATAGGTGATCAAATACTTATGTCATGCAATAAAATGATAATTAATTACTTAAAAATAATACAATGTGATTTTCAGGATTTTTGTTTTAGATTCTCTCACAGTTGAAGTGTACCTATGATAAAAATTACAGACCTCTACATGATTTGTAAGTAGGAAAACCTGTAAAATCGGCAGTGTATCAAATACTTGTTCTCCCCACTGTATATCTAAAAATGACCATAATTATTTACAGAGTATAGAAAACATTAGGAACACCTGCTCTTTCCATGACGTAGACTGACCAGGTGAATCCAGGTGAAAGCTATGATCCCTTATTTATGTCACTAGTTAAATCCACTTCTATCAGTGTAGATGAAGGGGAGGAGACATGTAGATGAAGGGGAGGAGATATGTAGATGAAGGGGAGGAGACAGGTTAATTAAAGAATCATTTTTTAAAACAATTGTGAATGTGTGCCATTCAGAGGGTGAATGGGCAAGACAAAATATTGAACTGCCTTTGAACGGGTTACGGTAGTAGGTGCCAGGCGCACCGGTCAAGAACTGCAACACAGTGGTGGAAAAAGTACAACAGTTTAAAAAAAGATCCCTTAAAGACCCCTTAAGGATCCCTTAAAGATCCCTTAAAGACCCCTTAAGGATCCCTTAAAGACCCCTTAAAGATCTCTTAAAGACCCCTTAAGGATCCCTTAAAGACCCCTTAAGGATCCCTTAAAGACCCCTTAAGGATCCCTTAAAGATCCCTTAAAGACCCCTTAAAGACCCCTTTAAAGATCCCTTAAAGATCCCTTAAAGATCCCTTAAAGACCCCTTAAGGATCCCTTAAAGACCCCTTAAGGATCCCTTAAAGACCCCTTAAGGATCCCTTAAAGATCCCTTAAAGACCCCTTAAGGACCCCTTAAAGATCCCTTAAGGATCCCTTAAAGACCCCTTAAGGATCCCTTAAAGACCCCTTAAGGATCCCTTAATAGAAATGACTCAAATGAAAGTCACCCAGTAAAATACTACTTGAGTAAAAGTCTAAAAGTATTTGGTTTTAAATATAAGTATCAAAAGTAAATGTAATTGATAAAAATGTACTTATTAAGTATCAAAAGTAAAAATATAAACCATTTCAAATTCCTTATATTAAGCAAACCAGACGATACAATTTTTGGTATATTTAAAAAATAATTATTGACAGATAGCCAGGGGCACACCAACAATTTACTAATGAAGCATTTGTGTTTAGTGAGTCCTTCAGATAAGAGGCAGTAGGAATGTTTTCTTGACCATTTTCGTTTCAAATGTAACGAGTACTTTTGGGTGTCAGGGAAAATGTATGGAGTAAAAAGTACATTATTTTCTTTAGGAATGTAGTGAAGTAAAAGTTAGCAAAGATATTTTGCTTAAATTCTAAAGAACATCATTATAGAATTTAGTCTGAGGTATTTTAATTTAAATGTTTTATTTGCTATTTTGATTTGTAGTGAGGTACAGTTACCCCCCCCCCAAAAAACAACAGAAGTTGTAATTTGAAGTATTTTCCACCACTGCTGCAACACTATAACCAAATTACACACACTACCGTAAAACACACACTACCGTAAAACACACACTACCGTAAAACACACACTACCGTAAAATACCGTAAAACACACACTACCGTAAAACACACACTACCGTAAAACACACACTACCGTAAAACACACACTACCGTACACACTACCGTAAAACACCGTAAAACACACACTACCGTAAAACACACACTACCGTAAAACACACTACCGTAAAACACACTACCGTAAAACACACACTACCGTAAACACACACACACCGTAAACACACACTACCGTAAAATACACACACTACCGTAAAATACACACTACCGTAAAATACACACTACCGTAAAATACCGTAAAATACACACTACCGTAAAATACCGTAAAATACACTACCGTAAAATACCGTAAAATACACACTACCGTAAAATACACACTACCGTAAAATACACACTACCGTAAAATACACACTACCGTTCAAAAGTTTGGGGTCACTTAGAAATGTTCTTGTTTTTGAAAGAAAAATCTTTTTGTTTTTTTGTCTACTAAAATAACATCAAATTGATCAGCAACAGTGTAGACATTGTTAATGTTGTAAATTATTTCTAAGTGACCCCAAACGGTAGTGTAGGTTGTCACCCCAACTAATAAAGCCTAATATCACGCAATCAATTTTACAAATTCAAGGATAAAGGTGGCGTGCAGATGGTCAAGACCAGGAAGAGGCAAGTCCACCTCGCGTTGGTCAGCGCCGCAAAGCTGGGGTACAGCGCGCCGTTTGACTAGGCTACTGACATCGCCCGGGGTTTTTTTCCGGCACGCAAAATGATTTGTAGCTCAACGACTGTCAACACCGTTACATGCAGTTAGCACACTGAAGGAGAGGACTCATCAGTTATTTCTGAAGGTATGTCATATACGAGCTAAACTTTTTTAGTGAACCGGCGATTCCTAACGGTTTCAAAACATTTTCTGACCGACGCACGCTACATTTGGATCGGTTTTGGGAATACACTTGTATCTTAAACATTAAGAATCGGGGACTGATGCGTATCGGGTGAATCGTTCCTTCCCTAATATTTTTTAGTGCTGTGCCTACCACCGTATTAAAGACTACAGACGATAATATGTGTTATCGGTTTGGTCCTATATGTTTATGTTTACAAGTTTTATTAGTGTCAAAGCGAAGTTATCCTCGACATGTTAACCTATGTGTTCCTACCTGTTCCATGGTGGCTTCATGCAGCTCATTCAGGTTGAGGGTATAGATCCCATCCTCTGTCCCAAATATAAGGTATTGGTCTGGAAAACAGTAGAAACATATTGAATTGTCTGTGACACATATTCACTCTCTCTAACACGTGTGTGTGTGTGTGTGTGTGTACAGTAGTGTGTGTGTGTGTTACCTTTGGTATCTGGGTGTATCCACGACGTGGCACAGTTGATTTTCAGTGGACAACCATCAAACACTTTGGAGAAACAGGCTCCCATCTAGAGTAGTGATGACACAAATATCAACAAACTGGGGATCAGAGAGAGTTCACCACCCAAAGTTGGTCTGGAAGATGGTAACCAGAGACGACATTCTGACCAGAGACGATATTCTGACCAGAGCAACCAGAGACGACATTCTGACCAGAGCAACCACAGACGACATTCTGACCAGAGACGACATTCTGACCAGAGTAACCACGGACGACATTCTGACCACAGACGACATTCTGACCAGAGACGACATTCTGACCAGAGCAACCACAGACGACATTCTGACCAGAGACGACATTCTGACCAGAGTAACCACAGACGACATTCTGACCAGACGTCATTCTGACCACAGACGTCATTCTGACCAGAGCACATTCTGACCAGAGTAACCACAGACATTCTGACCAGAGACTACATTCTGACCAGAGTAACCACAGACGACATTCTGACCAGAGACGACATTCTGACCAGAGCAACCACAGACGACATTCTGACAGACTGACATTCTGACCAGAGCAACCAGACATTCTGACCAGAGTAAACGTCATTCTGACCAGAGACGACATTCTGACCAGAGCAACCAGACGACATTCTGACCAGAGTAAACACAGACGACATTCTGACCAGAGATTCTGACCACAGACGTCATTCTGACATTCTGACCAGAGGAACCACAGACGACATTCTGACCAGAGACGACATTCTGACCAGAGCATCCACAGACGACATTCTGACCAGAGACGACATTCTGACCAGAGACTACATTCTGACCAGAGTAACCACAGACAACATTCTGACCAGAGACGACCAGAAACCAGAGACGACCAGCCGCACAGCAACCAGAGACGACCAGCAACCAGAGACGACCAGCAACCAGAGACGACCAGCTGCACAGTTTGAGTCGGTTCAGTCGAACCACAGACTACATAAATCATCATATCAATACATCAGACATAGTTTAACCCATCCACCAGGAAGGAATGTGTTCTGCTGGGGGTACAATGGAGCTAAATAAAAAAAGATCATCAAGGACAACAACCACCCGAGCCACTGCCTGTTCCCCCCGCTATCATCCAGAAGGAGAGGTCAGTACCCGAGCCACTGCCTGTTCCCTCCGCTATCATCCAGAAGGAGAGGTCAGTACCCGAGCCACTGCCTGTTCCCCCGCTATCATCCAGAAGGAGAGGTCAGTACCCGAGCCACTGCCTGTTCCCTCCGCTATCATCCAGAAGGAGAGGTCAGTACCCGAGCCACTGCCTGTTCCCTCCGCTATCATCCAGAAGGAGAGGTCAGTACCCGAGCCACTGCCTGTTCCCTCCGCTATCATCCAGAAGGAGAGGTCAGTACCCGAGCCACTGCCTGTTCCCTCCGCTATCATCCAGAAGGAGAGGTCAGTACCCGAGCCACTGCCTGTTCCCTCCGCTACCATCCAGAAGGAGAGGTCAGTACCCGAGCCACTGCCTGTTCCCCCTGCTACCATCCAGAAGGAGAGGTCAGTACCCGAGCCACTGCCTGTTCCCTCTGCTACCATCCAGAAGGAGAGGTCAGTACCCGAGCCACTGCCTGTTCCCTCCGCTATCATCCAGAAGGAGAGGTCAGTACCCGAGCCACTGCCTGTTCCCCCGCTATCATCCAGAAGGAGAGGTCAGTACCCGAGCCACTGCCTGTTCCCTCCGCTATCATCCAGAAGGAGAGGTCAGTACCCGAGCCACTGCCTGTTCCCTCCGCTATCATCCAGAAGGAGAGGTCAGTACCCGAGCCACTGCCTGTTCCCTCCGCTACCATCCAGAAGGAGAGGTCAGTACCCGAGCCACTGCCTGTTCCCCTGCTACCATCCAGAAGGAGAGGTCAGTACCCGAGCCACTGCCTGTTCCCCCCGCTACCATCCAGAAGGAGAGGTCAGGACCCGAGCCACTGCCTGTTCCCTCCGCTATCATCCTGAAGGCGAGGTCAGTACAGGTGCATCAAAGCTGGGACCGAGAGACCGAAAAACAGCTTCTATCTCAAGGCCATCAGACTGTTAAACAATCACCACTAACACAGAGAGGCTGCTGCCTACAGACAGACATGAAATCATTGGACCCTAACAAATGGATCACTGGCCACTTCATTAACCCCACTTCTATAATGATGTTTACATATCTTGCGTCACTCATCCCAGATGTATATAATGTATTTTATACCATCTATTGCATCTCGTCTATGCCGGTCAGTCATCGCTCATCCATATATTTATATTTACATATTCTTATTCCATCCCTTTACCTAGATTTGTGTGTATTAGGTAGTAGTTGTGGAATTGTTAGATATTACTGCACTGATGGAACTATAAGCACAAGCATTTCGCTACACTCGCAACAACATCTGCTAACCACGTGTATGTGACCAATAACATCTGCTAACCACGTGACCAATAACATCTGCTAACCACGTGTATGTGACCAATAACATCTGCTAACCACGTGACCAATAACATCTGCTAACCACGCGTATGTGACCAATAACATCTGCTAACCACGTGACCAATAACATCTGCTCACCACGTGACCAATAACATCTGCTCACCACGTGACCAATAACATCTGCTAACCACGTGACCAATAACATCTGCTAACCACGTGACCAATAACATCTGCTAACCACGTGACCAATAACATCTGCTAACCATGTGACCAATAACATCTGCTAACCACGTGTGACCAATGTGACCAACCAACATCTGCTAACCACGTGACCAATAACATCTGCTAACCACGTGTATGTGACCAATAACATCTGCTAACCATGTGACCAATAACATCTGCTAACCATGTGTATGTGACCAATAACATCTGCTAACCACGTGTATGTGACCAATAACATCTGCTAACCATGTGTATGTGACCAATAACATCTGCTAACCATGTGTATGTGACCAATAACATCTGCTAACCATGTGACCAATAACATCTGCTAATCATGTGTATGTGACCATTAACATCTGCTAACCACGTGACCAATAACATCTGCTAACCATGTGACCAATAACATCTGCTCACCATGTGACCAATAACATCTGCTCACCACGTGACCAATAACGTCTGTTAACCATGTGACCAATAACATCTGCTCACCACGTGACCAATAACATCTGCTAACCATGTGACCAATAACATCTGCTAATCATGTGTATGTGACCATTAACATCTGCTAACCACGTGACCAATAACATCTGCTAACCATGTGACCAATAACATCTGCTAACCACGTGTATGTGACAAAATACAATTTGATCTAGGGACGACACCAAGTCTGCGTTCCAAATGGCACCCTATTCCCTATGTAGTGTTGTACTTCATAGGGCTTTGGTCAAAAGTAGTGCACTGATAAAGGGAATAGGGGTGTCATTTGGGACACAGAGACTCGTCCACGTGGGTCACTCACCAGGACTTTAGGAGTGGGTGGCAGGCCGTTGATCGCTGGCTTCTGAGGAGAAACAAATGAACCACACATCAGACTGGAGGACATACGAAGAAAACAACAACTGTTGTTTTGATCCGAGCTGGTTTGCCAAGCACCGTTTTAAAATGGTTGTTGACTTCAAGCAACCTTTTCTTGTTTTTAATCGAGTTGTGATTAAAATCCATTGTGATTTAATTATGTCAATACAACGTTTAGCTAGCTTGGAGGAAGTATTGAGTGTTGTGTCGGTACGCTTAGCTAGCTACCGTAGCCTACATTGCGCATATGGAGTGAGACTGGTTCATGACATTTAATGTTTTTTTTTTGTTGTCACTCCCGTTGGCTCTCCTACGTAAAGGGGCTCGTGCTCTTGGATTGAAGTTGTTGGTCACTGACGAGCATTGTGATACTACAAGTAGAATATGTAGGTTCGGCTCTACCGGGTCGGCACGCAGTAGGGTACCACTTTTATTCTAGCAAGAGAGAAGCACCTGTCAGCAGTCGGATATTCAGTGTGTTTAATGCTTTATAAACCCAACTACTGTCTCTAACCTCAGCACTGTGGGTGGGGGGGGACAGTCGGGCTCGGTCCCAAATGGAAACACATTGTATATAGACTTGTTTATACTGTATGTTTGTTTTACTCCATGTGTAACTCTGTGTCGTTGTATCTGTCGAACTGCTTTGCTTTATCTTGGCCAGGTCGCAATTGTAAATGAGAACTTGTTCTCAATTTGCCTACCTGGTTAAATAAAGGTGAAATAAAATAAAATAAAAACCTATTCCCTAATATATCTGTCCCAAATGGAAACCTATCCCCTATATATACACCTGTTCCAAATGGAAACCTATTCCTTACATACCTGTCCCAAATGGAAACCTATTCCCTATACATCTGTCCCAAATGGAAACCTAATCCCTATACATCTGTCCCAAATGGAAACCTATTCCCTATACATCTGTCCCAAATGGAAACCTATTCCCTATATATCTGTCCCAAATTGAAACCTATTCCCTATATATCTGTCCCAAATGGAAACATATTCCCTATACATCTGTCCCAAATGGAAACCTATTCCTTACATACCTGTCCCAAATGGAAACCTATTCCCTATATATCTGTCCCAAATGGAAACCTATTCCTTACATACCTGTCCCAAATGGAAACCTATTCCCTATATACCTGTCCCAAATGGAAACCTATTCCCTACATACAGTGGGGCAAAAAAGTATTTAGTCAGCCACCAATTGTGCAAGTTCTCCCACTTAAAAAGATGAGGCCTGTAATTTTCATCACAGGTACACTTCAACTATGACAGACAAAATGAGAAAATAAATCCTGAAAATCACATTGTAGGATTTTTAATGAATTAATTTGCAAATTATGGTGGAAAATAAGTATTTGGTCAATAACAAAAGTTTCTCAATACTTTGTTTTATACCCTTTGTTGGCAATGACAGAGGTCAAATGTTTTCTGTAAGTCTACACAAGGTTTTCACACACTGTTGCTGGTATTTTGGCCCATTCCTCCATGCAGATCTCCTCTAGAGCAGTGATGTTTTGGGGCTGTTGCTGGGCAACACGGACTTTGACCTCCCTCCAAAGATTTTCTATGGGGTTGAGATCTGGAGACTGGCTAGGCCACTCCAGGACCTTGAAATGCTTCTTACGAAGCCACTCCTTCGTTGCCCGGGCGGTGTGTTTGGGATCATTGTCATGCTGAAAGACCCAGCCACGTTTCATCTTCAATGCCCTTGCTGATGGAAGGAGGTTTTCACTCAAAATCTCACGATACATGGCCCCATTCATGCTTTCCTTTACACGGATCAGTCGTCCTGGTCCCTTTGCAGAAAAACAGCCCCAAAGCATGATGTTTCCACCCCCATGCTTCACAGTAGGTATGGTGTTCTTTGGATGCAACTCAGCATTCTTTGTCCTCCAAACACGAGGATTTGAATTTTTACCAAAAAGTTATATTTTGGTTTCATCTGACCATATGACGTTCTCCTTATCTTCTTCTGGGTCATTCAAATGCTCTCTAGCAAACTTCAGACGGGCCTGGACATGTACTGGCTTAAGCAGGGGGACACGTCTGGCACTGCAGGATTTGAGTCCCTGGCGGCGTAGTGTGTTACTGATGGTAGGCTTTGTTACTTTGGTCCCAGCTCTCTGCAGGTCATTCCCTAGGTGTGGTACTGGGATTTTTGCTCAGCGTTCTTGTGATCATTTTGACCCCACGGGGTGAGATCTTGAGTGGAGCCCCAGATCGAGGGACATTATCAGTTGTATATATGTATGTCTTCCATTTCCTAATAATTGTTCCCACAGTTGATTTCTTCAAACCAAGCTGCTTACCTATTGCAGATTCAGTCTTCCCAGCAGGTCTACAATTTCGTTTCTGGTGTCCTTTGACAGCTCTTTGGTCTTGGCCATAGTGGAGTTTGGAGTGTGACTGTTTGAGGTTGTGGACAGGTGCCTTTTTATACTGATAACAAGTTCAAACAGGTGCCATTAATACAGGTAACGAGTGGAGGACAGAGGAGCCTCTTAAAGAAGAAGTTACAGGTCTGTGAGAGCCAGAAATCTTGCTTGTTTGTAGGTGACCAAATACTTATTTTCCACCATAATTTGCAAATAAATTCATAAAAAAATCCTACAATGTGATTTTCTAGATTTTTTTTCTCATTTTGTCTGTTATAGTTGAAGTGTACCTATGATGAAAATTACAGGCCCCTACCATCTTTTTAAGTGGGAGAACTTGCACAATTGGTGGCTGACTAAATACTTTTTTATCCCACTGTATGTTACCTGACATTATATGACTGACATATTTCGATTGCTCTGCCATATACATAGTCACATAGAAAATACAATCACATAGATAAAAAGCCTCACAGGGTAGTCTTTCTTCTCCTTCCTCTGTGGTCGGCTGGGAGGAGTCTTGGGACTGTCCCCATTCACACCTCCATCAGAGTCTTCAAGTTCTGGGGACAGAGACAAGTTACATTTGATATTTCAGTAATTTAGGGGTTCCGCAGGGCTACTGCTGGGGGTTACATTTGATATTTCAGTAATTTAGGGGTTCCGCGGGGCTACTGCTGGGGGTTACATTTGACATTTCAGTAATTTAGGGGTTCCGCAGAGCTACTGCTGGGGGAAGTGGAGGGTTATATCTAGTCTCTGAGGGTTATACACTACCAAAAGTATGAGGACACCTGCTCGTCAAACATCTCATTCCTAAATCATGGGCATTAATATGGAGTTGGTCCCCCCCTTTGCTATAACAGCCTCCACTCTTCAAGGAAAGCTTTTCACTAGATGTTTGAACATTGCTGCAGGGGACTTGCTTCTATTCAGCCATGAGAGTTAGTGAGGTCAGGCACTGATGTTGGGCGATTAGGCCTTGCTTGCAGTCGGCGTTCCAATTCATCCCCAAGGTGTTCGATGGGGGGTTGAGGTCAGGGCTGTGTGCAGGCCAGTCAAGTTCTTCCACACCGATCTCGACAAACCATTTCTGTATGAACCTCGCTTTGTGCACGGGGGCATTGTCATGCTAAAACAGGAAAGGGCCTTCCCCAAACTGTTGCCACCAAGATGGAAGCACAGAATTCTCTAAGATTTCCCTTCACTGGAACTAAGGGCCTAGCCCGAACCATGAAAAACAGCCCCAGACCATTATTCCTCCTCCACCAACCTTTACAGTTGGCACTGCTATGGTGCAGGTAGTGTTCTCCTTGGCATCCACCAAACCCAGATTTGTCCGTGGGACTGCCAAGATGTTGAAGTGTGGTTCATCACTCCAGAGAACGAGTTGTTTCCACTGCTCCAGAGTCCAAATGGCGGCGAGCTTTACACCACTCCAGCCGACGCTTGGCATTGCACATGGTGATCTTAGGCTTGTGTGCGGCTACTCGGCCATGGAAACCCATTTCATGAAGCTCCTGACGAACAGTTCTTGTGCTGACGTTGCTTCCAGAGGCAGTTTGGATCTCAGTAGTGAGTGTTGCAACCAAGGACAGACTTTTTTTTTTTTTTTTTTTTTTACACGCAAAGCGCTTCAGCCCTCGGCGGTCCCGTTCTGTGAGCTTGGGTGTCCTACATACTTTAGTATATAGTGTATCTAGCATATAGGATTTTCTCTGAGGGTATTGAACCACTATAGTGAATACAACTACACACACACACCGGACTGTTTATTAGGTACCTCCTACACAACAATGGATCGCTCCTACAGACAGTGAGTCACGTGACCGTGGCAGGAAGACGGGTATCAATGCATTCAGTTACTGTTTGATTGAACGTTAGAATGGGGAAAAACAAGTAACCTAAGATACTGAGCGTTGTGATCGTCGCCCGTGCCAGGCGTATCCAGTATGCCAGAAACGGCCGCCCTCCTGGGCTTTAGACCCACGACGGTATCTAGAGTTTTTAAACCAAGGACGGAGCGACAAACCAACAAACAAATCCCGGTTCCTCTTGCGTCATTCTGATGGCAGGCAGGATTTGGCGTCAGCAGCACGAGTCCATCCTGCCCGGTGTCAACGGTACAGGCTGGTGGCTGTTGTGTGGGGGAAATGTTGTCCTGGCAAAGTGGGGTCCAACCCAGACACTAGATTAGGTGTACCTAATAAACGGCCCAGTGAATGCATCTACAGTACACCCCGGACACTAAATTAGGTATACCTAATAAACGGTCCAGTGAATGCATCTACAGTACACCCCGGACACTAAATTAGGTATACCTAATAAACGGTCCAGTGAATGCATCTACAGTACACCCCGGACACTAGATTAGGTATACCTAATAAACGGTCCAGTGAATGCATCTACAGTACACCCCGGACACTAAATTAGGTATACCTAATAAACAGTCCAGTGAATACATCTACAGTACACCCCGGACACTAAATTAGGTACACCCACAAACAGTTAGATGCAACTTCTTACCTTTGGATATGTTTGAATTACTGGCGAAAACGTTGTTTGAATAACTGATAGCTTGGAAGAGAAGAGATTTTGTTTTTCCTCATTTAGAGAGAGTACGCTAACCTTCAATCAATTTAACTCTTAAACATATATGGGAATTGCTCTAGTGGGATAGGGCTAAATATACATGTTTATCTTACAGAAGAAATATGTTTTCAATTAAAAGAAAACAGTTTGGAGATTATGGGAAAAGTATTTGACTAATCTGACACCCTTGATTTTACAGGACATTTACAGTACATGTTGCCGCATTAATTGATAATTAAATCTGAAAACACTCTGGATACAGTCGGTAACATGAGACTATTCATGGTAAATTTGGGGTAGGTGCAACAGAAGACAAACTAAAGACAAGTGAGAGGACTAACTGACTGTCTCCAAGTGACCACACACACACACACACACACACCCACACACACCTCTCCAAAAGTGTGGACAGTTCCTGCATAATTTCAATACATTTTTATGACTTCAACTATGAAAAAAAATGTGCTATTTTAAGCTCTCCAAAAAGCTGAGCTTTTGAGAAATTACAGGTAAGCAGACTTGTAGTTGTTTTGAACACAGCCTTGCCAACAGTTACTGTTGTTGTTTATGCATTCCAATTCTGGATACATTCGGTAACATGAGACTATTCACTATTCAAACTCTGCCCATTATAAATCACAATCTGGGTCAGGCGGGCATCCTTTCAAAGCACGTTGTAATGCCAACATGATTTGTTAAGTTACAAAAAATATGATCTTACAGTGTTAGGTGTTAATTAGGTCAATTCAGAGAAACGTAAACTTAATTCAGGTGAGTGTAGAATAGAGCCAGGAGTGAATTGGGATGCTAGTACAACAAAAATGCACCATTTTCAACCAGTATAGGGGTACGGGTGTAAAGATATGTGTGTGTGTGTGTGTTTTAACTCACCAGGGTCCGAGGCTGTGGACAGTATACCAGGACTACTAACGCTGGCTGACAGGTAGTCAGGAGAGGGGTGCTCCACCTTACAATTAGAATTACCTTCATTAACTCAAGGTGGGGAAATTTGTTTAGCATTTTAGGCTTCACAACATCGTTGAAAACACAGAATATCATATAGAGTACAGTGCATTCGGAAAGTATTCAGACCCCTTGACTTATTCCACATTTTGTTACTTTACAGCCTGAATTCTAAAAATGGATTAAATACCCAAAAAATCCTCAATCAACACACAATACCCCATAATGAAAAGTTTTTATTTTATTTTAGCAAATGTATTACAAATAAAAAAACTGAAAAAGCTTATTTACATTCAACCCCTTTGCTATGAGACTCAATTGAGCTCAGGTGCATCCTGTTTCCATTGATCATCCTTGAGATGTTTCTACAACTTGATTGGAGTCCACCTGTGGTAAATTCAATTGATCGGACATGATTTGAAAAGGCACACGCCTGTCTATATAAGGTCCCACACTGCAGCATTGAAGGTTCTCAGGAACACAGTGGCCTCCATCATTCTTAAAAGGAAGAAGTTTGGAACCACCAAGACTTTTTTTCCTAAAGATGGCCGTCCGGCAAACTGAGCAATCGGGGGAGAAGGGCCTTGGTCAGGGAGGTGACCAAGAACCTGATGGTCACTCTGACAGAGCTCCAGAGTTCCTCTGTGGAGATGGTTGTCCTTCTGGAAGGTTGTCCCACCTCCGCAGCAAATCACCAATCAGGCACTTATGGTAGAGTGGCCAGACGGGAGCTACTCCTCAGTAAAAAGACATGGCAGCCTGCTTGGAGTTTGCCAAAAGGCACCTAAAGATTATCTGGTATGATGAAACCAAGATTGAACTCTTTGGCCTTAATGCCAAGCGCCACGGCTGGAGGAAACCTGGCACCATCCCTACGGTGATGCATGGTGGTGGCAGCATCATGCTGTGAGGATGTTTTTCAGTGGCAGGGACTGGGAGACAGGATTGAGGAAAAGATGAACGGAGCAAAGTACAGAGAGCAAATGAAAACCTTCTCCAGAGCACTTAGGACCTCAGACTGGGGCGAAAATTCACCTTCCAACACAAAACGACCCTAAGCACACAGCCAAGACAACGCAGGAGTGGCTTCGGGACAAGTCTCTGGAGAGACCAGAAAGTAGCTGTGCACCGACACTCCCCATCCAACCTGACAGAGCTCGAGAGGATCTGCAGAGAAGAATGGCGAAATACTCCCCAAATACAGGTGTCCCAAGCTTGTAGCGTCAAACCCAAGAAGACTCGAGGCTATAAATCGCTGACAAAAGTGCTTCAACAAAGTACTGAGTAAAGGGTCTGATGCCCTTCCAGACTCCCTCTGCCTACCCAAGGACGCCAGAGGACAAAAATCAGTTAACCACCTAACTGAGGATCTCAATTTAACCTTGCGCAATACCCTAGATGCAGTTGCACCCCTAAAAACTAAAAAAAAATTCTCATAAGAAACTAGCTCCCTGGTACACAGAAAATACCCGAGCTCTGAAGCAAGCTTCCAGAAAATTGGAACGGAAATGGCGCCACACCAAACTGGAAGTCTTCCGACTAGCTTGGAAAGGCAGTACCGTGCAGTACCGAAGAGCCCTTACTGCTGCTCGATCATCCTATTTTTCTAACTTAATTGAGGAAAATAAGAAGAATCCGAAATTCCTTTTTGATACTGTCGCAAAGCTAACTAAAAAGCAGCATTCCCCAAGAGAGGATGACTTTCACTTTAGCAGTGATAAATTCATGAACTTCTTTGAGGAAAAGATCATGATTATTAGAAAGCAAATTACGGACTCCTCTTTAAACCTGCGTATTCCTCCAAACCTCAGTTGTCCTGAGTCTGCACAACTCTGCCAGGACCTAGGATCAAGAGAGACGCTCAAGTGTTTTAGTACTATATCTCTTGACACAATGATGAAAATAATCATGGCCTCTAAACCTTCAAGCTGCATACTGGACCCTATTCCAACTAAACTACTGAAAGAGCTGCTTCCTGTGCTTGGCCCTCCTATGTTGAACATAATAAACGGCTCTCTATCCACTGGATGTGTACCAAACTCACTAAAAGTGGCAGTAATAAAGCCTCTCTTGAAAAAGCCAAACCTTGACCCAGAAAATATAAAAAACTATTGGCCTATATCGAATCTTCCATTCCTCTCAAAAATTTTAGAGAAGGCTGTTGCTCAGCAACTCACTGCCTTCCTGAAGACAAACAATGTATACGAAATGCTTCAGTCTGGTTTTAGACCCCATCATAGCACTGAGACGGCAATTGTGAAGGTGGTAAATGACATTTTAATGGCATCGGACCGAGGCTCTGCATCTGTCCTCGTGCTCCTAGACCTTAGTGCCGCTTTTGATACCATCGATCATCACATTCTTTTGGAGAGATTGGAAACCCAAATTGGTCTACACAGACATGTTTTGGCCTGGTTTAGATCTTATCTGTCGGAAAGATATCAGTTTGTCTCTGTGAATGGTTTGTCCTCTGACAAATCAACTGTAAATTTCGGTGTTCCTCAAGGTTCCGTTTTAGGACCACTATTGTTTTCACTATATATTTTACCTCTTGGGGATGTTATTCGAAAACATAATGTAAACTTTCACTGCTATGCGGATGACACACAGCTGTACATTTCAATGAAACATGGTGAAGCCCCAAAATTGCCCTCGCTAGAAGCATGTGTTTCAGACATAAGGAAGTGGATGGCTGCAAACTTTCTACTATTAAACTCGGACAAAACAGAGATGCTTGTTCTAGGTCCCAAGAAACAAAGAGATCTTCTGTTGAATCTGACAATTAATCTTAATGGTTGTACAGTCGTCTCAAATAAAACTGTGAAGGACCTCAGCGTTACTCTGGACCCTGATCTCTCTTTTGAAGAACATATCAAGACCATTTCAAGGACATATTTTTTTCCATCTACGTAACATTGCAAAAATCAGAAACTTTCTGTCCAAAAATGATGCAGAAAAATTAATCCATGCTTTTGTCACTTCTAGGTTAGACTACTGCAATGCTCTATTTTCCGGCTACCCGGATAAAGCACTAAATAAACTTCAGTTAGTGCTAAATACGGCTTCTAGAATCCTGATTAGAACCAAAAAATTTGATCATATTACTCCAGTGCTAGCCTCTCTACACTGGCTTCCTGTCAAAGCAAGGGCTGATTTCAAGGTTTTACTGCTAACCTACAAAGCATTACATGGGCTTGCTCCTACCTATCTCTCTGATTTGGTCCTGCTGTACATACCTACACGTACGCTACGGTCACAAGACGCAGGCCTCCTAATTGTCCCTAGAATTTCTAAGCAAACAGCTGGAGGCAGGGCTTTCTCCTATAGAGCTCCATTTTTATGGAACGGTCTGCCTACCCATGTCAGAGACGCAAACTCGGTCTCAACCTTTAAGTCTTTACTGAAGACTCATCTCTTCAGTGGGTCATATGATTGAGTGTAGTCTGGCCCAGGAGTGGGAAGGTGAACGGAAAGGCTCTGGAGCAACGAACCGCCCTTGCTGTCTCTGCCTGGCCGGTTCCCCTCTTTCCACTGGGATTCTCTGCCTCTAACCCAATTACAGGGGCTGGGTCACTGGCTTACTGGGGCTCTCTCATGCCGTCCCTGGAGGGGGTGCGTCACCTGAGTGGGTTGATTCACTGTTGTGGTCATCCTGACTGGGTTGGCGCCCCCCTGGGTTGTGCCGTGGCGGAGATCTTTGTGGGCTATACTCAGCCTTGTCTCAGGATGGTAAGTTGGTGGTTGAAGATATCCCTCTAGTGGTGTGGGGGCTGTGCTTTGGCAAAATGGGTGGGGTTATATCCTTCCTGTTTGGCCCTGTCCGGGGTGTCCTCGGATGGGCCCACAGTGTCTCCTGACCCCTCCTGTCTCAGCCTCCAGTATTTATCCTGCAGTAGTTTATGTGTCGGGGTGCTGGGCCAGTTTGTTATATCTGGAGTTCTTCTCCTGTCCTATTCAGTGTCCTGTGTGAATTTAAGTGTGCTCTTTCTAATTCTCTCCTTCTCTCTTTCTTTCTCTCTCTCGGAGGACCTGAGCCCTAGGACCATGCCCCAGGACTACCTGACATGATGACTCCTTGCTGTCCCCAGTCCACCTGGCCATGCTGCTGCTCCAGTTTCAACTTCCACCTGACTGTGCTGCTGCTCCAGTTTCAACTGTTCTGCCTTATTATTATTCGACCATGCTGGTCATTTATGAACATTTTTACATCTTGGCCATGTTCTGTTATAATCTCCACCCGGCACAGCCAGAAGAGGACTGGCCACCCCACATAGCCTGGTTCCTCTCTAGGTTTCTTCCTAGGTTTTGGCCTTTCTAGGGAGTTTTTCCTAGCCACCGTGCTTCTACACCTGCATTGCTTGCTGTTTGGGGTTTTAGGCTGGGTTTCTGTACAGCACTTTGAGATATCAGCTGATGTACGAAGGGCTATATAAATAAATTTGATTTGATTTGAATACTTATGGAAATATGTTTCTCCATTTTTATACATTTGCAAAAAAAACAAAACATTTTGCTTTGTCATTATGGGGTATTGTGATGTCATTATGGGGTATTGTGATGTCATTATGGGGTATTGTGTGTAGATTGATGGGGGGGACAAATCCATTTTAGAATAAGTCTGTAACGTAACAAAATGAAGGGGCCTGAATACTTTCCAAATGCACTGTACCGTCAACTGTTGTAATAGAAATAGACATCAAACATAAACACACACCTTGTTGCCCTGCTCTGGGGTGCTCAGTCTCCGGGGGCCCAGGCCTGGGCTGCTCTCGGAGCCCGGGAACCTCCTCACCGTCAGACACCGCTCATCAGTCAGACCTAGCTCATCTGACAAACTGTTCAGTTGAGGCTGAGGGGGAGAGATGAGGGAGAGAGGAAGACGGGAGAGGGAGAATAGAGGAAGTAGTATGTGATGAAACCCCAGTACGAAACCCCAGTATATGATGAAACCCCAGTATATATATTGAAACCCCAGTATATATTGAAACCCCAGTATATATTGAAACCCCAGTATATATTAAAACCCCAGTATATGATGAAACCCCAGTATATAATTGAAACCCCAGTATATATTGAAACCCCAGTATATATATTGAAACCCCAGTATATATTGAAACCCCAGTATGAAACCCCAGTATAAAACCCCAGTATATATTGAAACCCCAGTATATATTGAAACCCCAGTATATATTGAAACCCCAGTATATATTGAAACCCCAGTATAAACCCCAGTATATGATGAAACCCCAGTATATATTAAAACCCCAGTATATGATGAAACCCCAGTATATATTGAAACCCCAGTATGAAACCCCAGTATATGAAAACCCCAGTATATATTAAAACCCCAGTATATATGAAACCCCAGTATGAAACCCCAGTATATATTGAAACCCCAGTATATATTGAAACCCCAGTATGAAACCCCAGTATATATTGAAACCCCAGTATGAAACCCCAGTATGAAACCCCAGTATATGAACCCCAGTATATATTAAAACCCCAGTATGAAACCCCAGTATGAAACCCCAGTATATGATGAAACCCCAGTATATATTAAAACCCCAGTATATATTAAAACCCCAGTATATTGAAACCCCAGTATATATTGAAACCCCAGTATGAAACCCCAGTATATATGAAACCCCAGTATATATTGAAACCCCAGTATATATTGAAACCCCAGTATATATTGAAACCCCAGTATATATTGAAACCCCAGTATGAAACCCCAGTATATGATGAAACCCCAGTATATGATGAAACCCCAGTATATATTGAAACCCCAGTATGAAACCCCAGTATATGATGAAACCCCAGTATATATTAAAACCCCAGTATATGATGAAACCCCAGTATATATTGAAACCCCAGTATATATTGAAACCCCAGTATATATTGAAACCCCAGTATATATTGAAACCCCAGTATGAAACCCCAGTATATATTGAAACCCCAGTATAAACCCCAGTATGAAACCCCAGTATATGAACCCCAGTATATAAAAACCCCAGTATATGATGAAACCCCAGTATATATTGAAACCCCAGTATATTGAAACCCCAGTATATATTGAAACCCCAGTATATATTGAAACCCCAGTATGAAACCCCAGTATATATTGAAACCCCAGTATATATGAAACCCCAGTATGAAACCCCAGTATATGTTGAAACCCCAGTATATATTGAAACCCCAGTATATTGAAACCCCAGTATATATTGAAACCCCAGTATATTGAAACCCCAGTATATATTGAAACCCCAAACCCCAGTATATATATGAAACCCCAGTATATATTGAAACCCCAGTATATATTGAAACCCCAGTATGAAACCCCAGTATATATTGAAACCCCAGTATATATTGAAACCCCAGTATAAACCCCAGTATGAAACCCCAGTATATGAAACCCCAGTATATATTAAAACCCCAGTATATGATGAAACCCCAGTATATATTGAAACCCCAGTATATGAAACCCCAGTATATATGAAACCCCAGTATATATTGAAACCCCAGTATATATTGAAACCCCAGTATATATTGAAACCCCAGTATATATTGAACCCCCAGTTGAAACCCCAGTATATGTTGAAACCCCAGTATATATTGAAACCCCAGTATATATTGAAACCCCAGTATATATTGAAACCCCAGTATGAAACCCCAGTATATATTGAAACCCCAGTATATATTGAAACCCCAGTATATATTGAAACCCCAGTATGAATTGAACCCCCAGTATGAAACCCCAGTATATATTGAAACCCCAGTATGAAACCCCAGTATATGTTGAAACCCCAGTATATGTTGAAACCCCAGTATATGTTGAAACCCCAGTATATGTTGAAACCCCAGTATATATTGAAACCCCAGTATATATTGAAACCCCAGTATATATTGAAACCCCAGTATGAAACCCCAGTATATTGAAACCCCCAGTATGAAACCCCAGTATATATTGAAACCCCAGTATATGGGGAAACCCCAGTATATATTGAAACCCCAGTATATATTGAACCCCAGTATGAAACCCCAGGGCTTGGAAACCCCAGTATATATTGAAACCCCAGTATATATTGAAACCCCAGTATATATTGAACCCCAGTATGAAACCCAGTATATATTGAAACCCCAGTATATATTGAAACCCCAGTATATATTGAAACCCCAGTATGAATTGAACCCCAGTATGAAACCCCAGTATATATTGAAACCCCAGTATGAAACCCCAGTATATGTTGAAACCCCAGTATATGTTGAAACCCCAGTATATGTTGAAACCCCAGTATATGTTGAAACCCCAGTATATATTGAAACCCCAGTATATATTGAAACCCCAGTATATATTGAAACCCCAGTATATATTGAAACCCCAGTATATATTGAAACCCCAGTATATATTGAAACCCCAGTATATATTGAAACCCCAGTATATATTGAAACCCCAGTATATGTTGAAACCCCAGTATATATTGAAACCCCAGTATATATTGAAGTATGAATTGAACCCCAAGTAAATTGAACCCCCAGTATGAAACCCCAGTATATATTGAAACCCCAGTATGAAACCCCAGTATGAAACCCCAGTATATGAACCCCAGTATATATTAAAACCCCAGTATATGATGAAACCCCAGTATATATTGAAACCCCAGTATATTAAACCCCAGTATATATTGAAACCCCAGTATATATTGAAACCCCAGTATATATTGAAACCCCAGTATGAAACCCCAGTATATATTGAAACCCCAGTATGAAACCCCAGTATGAAACCCCAGTATATGAACCCCCTTTATATTTAAAACCCCAGTATATGATGAAACCCCAGTATATTTGAAACCCCAGTATGAAACCCCAGTATATATTGAAACCCCAGTATATAATTGAAACCCCAGTATGAAACCCCAGTATGAAACCCCAGTATATATTGAAACCCCAGTATATATTGAAACCCCAGTATATGTTGAAACCCCAGTATATGCAGTGTATAAGGATTTACCTTTGGCGGTAGAGGTGGTGGGATTCCATGCTTCAGGGTCGACCTAGAATTGGAGAAGACCAGACAGTCAGTCAGTCAGGCAGGGTGTGTGTGTGTGTGTGTGTGTGTGTGTGTGTGTGTGTGTGTGTGTGTGTGTGTGTGTGTGTGTGTGATCAGCACTTACAGCTCCACGTCTTCAAAGGCATCCTCCAGATGGGCCATATGTCCCCTGGGGGAAGACAGAGAGAATGACAGATCAGAGGGAGGAGAAGAGAACAGGGAGGTCAGGGCTGGGAGGAACAGGGAGGTCAGGGCTGGGGGGGGTGGGGGTGTAATGTTACCACCAGGGTTGTGGTCAATTCCATTTCAATTCCAGTCAATTCAGAAAGTAAACCACATTCCAAATCTACAAGCATTGAAGAGAATTGGGATGTCAGTGTACTTCCTGAACTGACCGGAATTGAGCCCAACCCTGGTTTCCACGATGATGTTTATGAAGTAAATGACTCGTTCCTCAGAGAGAATAGGAGCCTGGACCCTCTGTGACTCAGAGAGAATAAGAGCCTGGGGCCTTATTTACATATGTTGTGCATGTACAAAATATACCCCAAAACATGGGCACGCCAGTTCACAGAAAAGTTGGCATTTATAAAAATGTAACTTGACGTGAGAATGTGCTTAGCTTTCCTCAAACTTTAGACCATGCATACGCACAGTTTGTAGTGGTTGAAGCATTGCAGCAGAAAGTAGATTAGTATTTTATGCAATTAGATATATGACAAGCTAATTCATAAGAAAAAAACAGGTAAATACAACAAGATGCAATCATTTATGGTGTATTTTTTTCCACCTTTATTTTGACAGGGAAGGACGCTGAGGCCAAGGTCTCTTTACAATTTGTCGTTAGTGATTATTTATATATATTTTTTTAAATCTTTGCATTCTAAACTAGTTAGATATAGACATCTATTTCCCATTTCATTTCCATGATCATTGCAGAATAAATTCTTCATCTCTTCGGATAGTAATGGTTTCATACTTGTATAGTAGCCCCTCTCGTAGCCCCTCTCGTAGCCTCTCTCGTAGCCTCTCTAGTAGCCACTCTAGTAGCCCCTCTCGTAGCCTCTCTAGTAGCCTCTCTAGTAGCCTCTCTAGTAGCCTCTCTAGTAGCCTCTCTAGTAGCCTCTCTAGTAGCCTCTCTAGTAGCCTCTCTAGTAGCCTCTCTAGTAGCCTCTAGGTATAGAACGTGCCATTGCTCATTTAATTGGATCCACTTTACAGTAGTAAATAGATAAAACTACTTCAAGTATTTTTGCTTTATGCGAACGTCTCAAGTCAACAATATTTAATTTAGAAATATAATACATATTTTCACAACGATTGCAGAATAAATACCTCATCTTTTCTGGCCATGATGGATTCATATTTCCAAAGAAGCGTTAGCCTACTACAACTTACCATGCGCATCTCATTTAAACTGGGTCTATTAGATAGGGCACTAGTTCAAGTATTTTGCAAACACAGTAGAATTTAACAGATGAACAGACAGTTGATCTTGTGTGTAGGCTACCACTGTAACTAGTTTACATCCCGTTGGTTCTAAGTGTGTAGGCTACCACTGTAACTAGTTTACATCCCGTTGGTTCTAAGTGTGTAGGCTACCACTGTAACTAGTTTACTTCCTGTTGGTTCTAAGTGTGTAGACTACCACTGTAACTAGTTTACTTCCTGTTGGTTCTAAGTGTGTAGGCTACCACTGTAACTAGTTTACATCCCGTTGGTTCTAAGTGTGTAGGCTACCACTGTAACTAGTTTACATCCCGTTGGTTCTAAGTGTGTAGGCTACCACTGTAACTAGTTTACATCCCGTTGGTTCTAAGTGTGTAGGCTACCACTGTAACTAGTTTACATCCCGTTGAGTAGACAGACAAGACAATGTTTCAGAACTCGCGGGCAGTGCAGCATATTTATATTGGTGAAAAAGTTACCAAAAACATTGTTGAATTGAAACGATTGGGTTTACAGGTCCACAACAGCCTGGTGGGTTTTACAGCTACGTTAGAGCACGGCGGGGCATCAGGATGGGTATGAACGGAGCAGGGTGGCACGGAGCAGGGTGGCACACAGCCGGGCCGCAGCACATCGGCTGCCTTTCACCCCATCGGCCAGACTGCCATCACAACAGTGAGTGGAGTGGAGTGGGTCAATGGCATCCTACCACAGGACACTCAAGTTGCCTCCCCCATTAGCACCCTTTTCCCTATATAGTGCACTACGTTTGACCGGGGCCTATTGGGTTCATATTGACTCTGATCAAAAGTAGGGCACTAAATAGGGAATAGAGTGCCATTGAGGAAAACATACACAGGGTGTTGTTAGTGTTACCGTTGGAACAACTCGTCCTCAACGCTTTTCAGAAGGCTCCTTCGGATGGACAGGAGAAGAAGAGAGCAACGGAGAGGAAGGACAGGAGAAGAAGAGAGCAACGGAGAGGAAGGACAGGAGAAGAAGAGAGCAACGGAGAGGAAGGACAGGAGAAGAAGAGAGCAACGGAGAGGAAGGACAGGAGAAGAAGAGAGCAACGGAGAGGAAGGACAGGAGAAGAAGAGAGCAACGGAGAGGAAGGACAGGAGAAGAAGAGAGCAACGGAGAGGAAGGACAGGAGAAGAAGAGAGCAACGGAGAGGAAGGACAGGAGAAGAAGAGAGCAACGGAGAGGAAGGACAGGAGAAGAAGAAACAAAAAGAAAACAAAAAGGACAGTCAAAGCACGGACAAACAAGAACCTTGCTCTTTCACAACTTGGTACAAACACGCCAGACTACAGGGAGACAGGTAGGCGTGTAGGGTCAAAGGTCATGCTTTGAGAAGAGAACAGGGTAGCTAGCTCCACACAAACTAAGGTGAAATGGAAACAGGTCAGTCCAGGGGTGTCACAATTCATTCCCATTAAGTTATCTAGTGTATATTTAGTCATTTATTTTCTATTTTGGATCCAATTAAGATCTAGACAACAAGGTGAGGGGACTGATCAGTGACCTGTGCCTGTAGTCATAAAGCATCTCAGTGTAGGAGTGCTGAGCTAGGATCAGGTCCCTCGCTGTCCATATAACCTCATTATGATCTAGGATCAGGTCCCTCGCTGTCCATATAACCTCATTATGATCTAGGATCAGGTCCCACGCTGTCCATATAACCTAATTCATTATGATCTAAAGGGGAAAACTGGTCCTAGATGAGCACTCTTACTGTAAGAAGCTTTATGGGTACAGTCCCTTATCAAATCAAATACAAGGGAGAAGTAAAAACATGCAGCCCCCCCTTGACCTCTTGACCCCCCGTGGAATGATCCCTGTAGTGTGGGCTAGTCTCACAGCCAGGTGAAGCAGGGAGGTTTCACAAAATTATTCACACGACAAAACTCAGTAAAAGTTCAAAACCTACTTAACACCTATAAAAAGACAAAACGGAAAAATAGAACGCTTGAGCAGAGTAGATGATTTACAGATGTATTGATTACTAAAGGTATTGATTACTAAAGGTATTGATTACTAAAAAGGTATTGATTACTAAAAAGGTATTGATTACTAAAAGGTATTGATTACTAAAAGGTATTGATTACTAAAAAGGTATTGATTACTAAAAGGTATTGATTACTAAAAAGGTATTGATTACTAAAAGGTATTGATTACTAATGCCAGGGCTCTCGTGCTGTCCTGTGTACCCATGGTCTAATGGAGAGGAGCCATCCCACTCTCTTAAAAATTGTTGTTGGGTGCGTAGAACCAGCCAAAAATGTCCACATTAAAAAATATATACATATTACCTCTTGTTTTGGTTTATCTAGCTTTATTTGACATATTTTTAAGTGTGGAGGGAGACGTTCCATTTTGTCTTAACCATGGTGGTATTCAGCAGTCGCATGGCAGACTCACATTGGACCAGACGAGACAGGAGACAGCCCCAGCCAGCTAAAAACAGAAGCCTGGAGCCATTAACGGAGGCGTTCCCATGACGATGGTTACCACGGGGTTCTTACCTGGTCGTGATGCCTCCCTCTGCGAATGGGCTCCAGGGGGAGGGGAAGTCACTCTGTTTAGTCACATCCTGGAAAAACCACGGCAATAACAAACGAGACAGTTAGTTCCTTAACACCAGGGGCTGCGTAGAAAATGGCACCCTATAGAGTAGTGAACAACCTTTGACAAAGGCTCTTGTGTATAAAAAAATAAAAAAACAACAGGTGTAGACCTTACTGAAATGCTTGCTTAAAAGCCCTTAACCAACAATGCAGTTATAAGATAAGTACAACATTTAAAACAATAACAGTAAGATATAATTAAAGAGCAGCAGTAAAATAACAGTAGCGAGGGAATATACAGGGTATTACGGTACAGAGTCAATGTGGAGGCTGGCTATATACAGGGGGTACCGGTACAGAGTCAATGTGGAGGCTATATGCAGGGGGTACCGGTACAGAGTCAATGTGGAGGCTATATGCAGGTGGTACCGGTACAGAGTCAATGTGGAGGCTATATACAGGGGGTACCGGTACAGAGTCAATGTGGAGGCTATATACAGGGTATTACGGTACAGAGTCAATGTGGAGGCTATATACAGGTGGTACCGGTACAGAGTCAATGTGGAGGCTATATGCAGGTGGTACCGGTACAGAGTCAATGTGGAGGCTATATACAGGGGTACCGGTACAGAGTCAATGTAGGAGGCTATATGCAGGGGTACCGGTACAGAGTCAATGTGGAGGCTATATGCAGGGTATTAATGGTACAGAGTCAATGTGGAGGCTATATACAGGGTATTACGGTACAGAGTCAATGTGGAGGCTATATACAGGGGTTACGGTACAGAGTCAATGTGGAGACTATATACAGGGGGTACCGGTACAGAGTCAATGTGGAGGCTATATACAGGGTATTACGGTACAGAGTCAATGTGGAGACTATATACAGGGGGTACCGGTACAGAGTCAATGTGGATGCTATATACAGGGTATTACGGTACAGAGTCAATGTGGAGGCTATATACAGGGTATTACGGGAGTCAATGTGGAGGCTATATACAGGGGTACCGGTACAGAGTCAATGTGGAGGCTATATACAGGGTATACGGTACAGAGTCAATGTGGAGACTATATACAGGGGTACCGGTACAGAGTCAATGTGGAGGCTATATACAGGGTATTACGGTGCAGAGTCAATGTGGAGGCTATATACAGGGTATTACGGTGCAGAGTCAATGTGGAGGCTATATACAGGGGGTACCGGTACAGAGTCAATGTGGATGCTATATACAGGGTATTACGGTACAGAGTCAATGTGGAGGCTATATACAGGGTATTACGGTACAGAGTCAATGTGGAGGCTATATACAGGGTATTACGGTACAGAGTCAATGTGGAGGCTATATACAGGGTATTACGGTACAGAGTCAATGCAGGCAGAGTCTGAAATGGCACCCCATACGCTAGTCAAAAGTACTTCCACTATAGAGGGAATAGGGGGCCATTTTGGATGCACTCACATTCCTTTTATTTGAAGGAATTTACAAATCACTTCCTGATCAACGTTTGAGAGAAATACGGCTGATTAAACAGTACGGGAAAGAAATGTAAAAAAAAAAAAAAAAAACCACAAATAACCAATGAAATTGCTTTTGTAATATTAAATATATTCACCATTTCAGTGTGAGCCTCCGTTTCCTTCCTCAGTGGAGGTTCAAACTTCACTTTATCAACTGTGGAGGAGAGAAGAAAGCTTTGAAGTGGCATTGAGACATTCCACACTCCAGTCAGTAGGGGGAGCCAGATCCCAACACTCCAACCATCACAACAAACCATACCAGTATCCTTAATGCATCAACACTGAGTAAATCCTTTAAGACACCGACTGATCTTAGACCAGTTTCGCATTTCTCCAATGGTTGAGGTTAGGTTGTGGTGAGGGGAAACTCATCCTAGATCTGTACATAGGGCTAACTTCAAACCAGAGCCATCAACACAAAGGGCAGGCCAGGCTCTCTCCGTTAATTAGGATCTCACATTCAGGCACTATGTGAGTCCCAAAATGGCACCCGATAGAGAGCATCACTTCTAACCAAGGTTCTCTGGTGGAATAAAGATCCATTTCTGACATGCCTTGCCCGAATGCTTCCTTCCCGCCCTCCCACTGTGGCCCCTCCTGATGAGTTCAGATTTTTGTGGCCCCTACCCCCACTCTATGGTATCAGAGCATCAGGCATATCACCTGTAGCCCAACTGATGCAGCATAGTGGCTATACATAAAGTGGTCATATCTAGTCAGTTGTACAACTGAATGCATTCAACTGAAATGTGTCTTCCGCTTTTAACCCAACACCTCTGAATCAGAGAGGTGCGGAGGAGGGCTGGCTTTAAATCAACATCCACGTCATCGGTGCCAAAGGAAACAGTAGGTTTAACTGCCTTGCTCAGGGGCAGAACGACAGATGTTTTACCTTGTCAGCTAAATAAATAGGCTGAAGCATTGTCCATCTGCATTAACCCCATTGGACACAACATCCTGATTGTTATTATAAATAACCATTTGAATTTAAGGCGCCCTGTTTTCCCATGAAGGCGCCCTGTTTTCCCTCCTGTTTTCCCATGAAGGCGCCCTGTTTTCCCTCCTGTTTTCCCATGAAGGCGCCCTGTTTTCCCATTAAGGCGCCCTGTTTTCCTTCCTGTTTTCCCATTAAGGCTCCCTGTTTTCCCATGAAGGCGCCCTGTTTTCCCTCCTGTTTTCCCATGAAGGCGCCCTGTTTTCCCATGAAGGCGCCCTGTTTTCCCATTAAGGCGCCCTGTTTTCCCATTAAGGCGCCCTGTTTTCCCATTAAGGCGCCCTGTTTTCCCATTAAGGCGCCCTGTTTTCCCATTAAGGCGCCCTGTTTTCCCATTAAGGCGCCCTGTTTTCCCTCCTGTTTTCCCATTAAGGCGCCCTGTTTTCCCATTTAGGCTCCCTGTTTTCCCATGAAGGCGCCCTGTTTTCCCTCCTGTTTTCCCATGAAGGCGCCCTGTTTTCCCATGAAGGCGCCCTGTTTTCCCATTAAGGCGCCCTGTTTTCCCATTAAGGCGCCCTGTTTTCCCATTAAGGCGCCCTGTTTTCCCTCCTGTTTTCCCATTAAGGCGACCTGTTTTCCCATTAAGGCGCCCTGTTTTCCCATGAAGGCGCCCTGTTTTCCCATGAAGGCGCCCTGTTTTCCCTCCTGTTTTCCCATTAAGGCGCCCTGTTTTCCCATTAAGGCGCCCTGTTTTCCCATGAAGGCGCCCTGTTTTCCCATGAAGGCGCCCTGTTTTCCCATGAAGGCGCCCTGTTTTCCCTCCTGTTTTCCCATTAAGGCGCCCTGTTTTCCCTCCTGTTTTCCCATTAAGGCGCCCTGTTTTCCCATGAAGGCGCCCTTTTTCCCATGAAGGCGCCCTGTTTTCCCATGAAGGCGCCCTGTTTTCCCTCGCCCTGTTTTCCCATGAAGGCGCCCTGTTTTCCCTCCTGTTTTCCCATGAAGGCGCCCTGTTTTCCCATGAAGGCGCCCTGTTTTCCCTCCTGTTTTCCCATTAAGGCGCCCTGTTTTCCCTCCTGTTTTCCCATGAAGGCGCCCTGTTTTCCCATGAAGGCGCCCTGTTTTCCCATGAAGGCGCCCTGTTTTCCCATGAAGGCGCCCTGTTTTCCCATGAAGGCGCCCTGTTTTCCCTCCTGTTTTCCCATGAAGGCGCCCTGTTTTCCCATGAAGGCGCCCTGTTTTCCCATGAAGGCGCCCTGTTTTCCCATGAAGGCGCCCTGTTTTCCCATGAAGGCGCCCTGTTTTCCCATTAAGGCGCCCTGTTTTCCCATTAAGGCGCCCTGTTTTCCCATTAAGCCGCCCTGTTTTTCCTCCTGTTGTCCCATTAAGGCGCCCTGTTTTCCCTCCTGTTGTCCCATTAAGGCGCCCTGTTTTCCCTCCTGTTGTCCCATTAAGGCGCCCTGTTTTCCCTCCTGTTGTCCCATTAAGGCGCCCTGTTTTCCCTCCTGTTTTCCCATTAAGGCGCCCTGTTTTCCCTCCTATTTTCCCATGAAGGCGCCCTGTTTTCCCTCCTATTTTCCCATTAAGGCGCCCTGTTTTCCCTCCTGTTTTCCCATTAAGGCGCCCTGTTTTCCCATTAAGGCGCCCTGTTTTCCCATGAAGGCGCCCTGTTTTCCCATGAAGGCGCCCTGTTTTCCCATGAAGGCGCCCTGTTTTCCCATGAAGGCGCCCTGTTTTCCCATGAAGCGCCCTGTTTTCCCATGAAGGCGCCCTGTTTTCCCATTAAGGCGCCCTGTTTTCCCAAACTCTGTTTTCCCAAAGATGCATTTGTAAAACAATTAGACAGTTTTTCAGTTGTCCCATTAATGTTTTCCCTCCTGTTTTCCCATTAAGGCGTGCCATTTTCCCATTAAGGCGCCCTGTTTTCCCTCCTATTTTCCCATGCCCCTGTTTTCTTTTTTCCCAAAGGCCCCAACCCTCTGTTTTCCCATTAAGGCGCCCTGTTTTCCCTCCTGTTTTCCCATTAAGGCGCCTGTTTTCCCTCCTGTTTTCCCATTAAGGCGCCCTGTTTTCCCATTAAGGCGCCCTGTTTTCCCATTAAGGCGCCCTGTTTTCCCATTATTCCCATGAAGGCGCCCTGTTTTCATTGACGCCCTGTTTTCTTGTTTTCCCAGAATATGCCCTTTTTCCCTTGTTTTCCCATAGCGCCTTTTTCCCTCCCGAATGAGAGCCCTGAATATTAAGTATTTTTCCCATAGAAGCAGTGGTTTCCCATTAAGGTGCCCTGTTTTCCCATTAAGGCGCCCTGTTTTCCCATTAAGGCGCCCTGTTTTCCCATTAAGGCGCCCTGTGGCCTGGGCTCCGTTGCCCCTTAAAAATAGCTCTGTTGCACCTAAACCAAGCTTGAAACTCTGGTTGTAAAGATGCATTTGTAAAACAATTAGACAGATTACAGTAGAGAAATACTGTAAACGTGCCAGCAGGGGAATGTTGGGATGCCAGTCTTTTTTAACAAAAGGCCACAACTCTGCTTTCAAAAGTTTTTTAATTTTTTTTTACCGCGATTGCATTTATTATTGTTGTGCATTGACTGCTTGTCAGAATATGTTTCCTCCCCTTTGGCTCTAGCAACTTGAATGAGAGGAATATGTATTTTGCATAGAAGCAGTGGTGGAGAAAGTACCCAGTTGTCATACTTGAGTAAAAGTAAAGATCCCTTAATAGTAAATGACTCAATAGTCATACTTGAGTAAAAGTAAAGATCCCTTAATAGTAAATGACTCAATAGTCATACTTGAGTAAAAGTAAAGATCCCTTAATAGTAAATGACTCAATAGTCATACTTGAGTAAAAGTAAAGATCCCTTAATAGTAAATGACTCAATAGTCATACTTGAGTAAAGTAAAGATCCCTTAATAGTAAATGACTCAATAGTCATACTTGAGTAAAAGTAAAGATCCCTTAATAGAGTGACTCAATAGTCATACTTGAGTAAAAGTAAAGATCCCTTAATAGAAATGACTCAATAGTCATACTTGAGTAAAAGTAAAGATCCCTTAATAGTAAATGACTCAATAGTCATACTTGAGTAAAAGTAAAGATCCCTTAATAGAGTGACTCAATAGTCATACTTGAGTAAAAGTAAAGATCCCTTAATAGTAAATGACTCAATAGTCATACTTGAGTAAAAGTAAAGATCCCTTAATAGTAAATGACTCAATAGTCATACTTGAGTAAAAGTAAAGATCCCTTAATAGTAAATGACTCAATAGTCATACTTGAGTAAAAGTAAAGATCCCTTAATAGTAAATGACTCAATAGTCATACTTGAGTAAAAGTAAAGATCCCTTAATAGTAAATGACTCAATAGTCATACTTGAGTAAAAGTCTAAAAGTATTTGGTTTTAATAAATATACTTAAGTATCAAAATAAAAAAGTATAACTTATTTCAAATGACTTATATTAAGCAAACCAGACCACCGTTTGTTATTTAAAATGTGGGGATAGCCAGGGACACACTCCAACACGAAGACATCATCTTTAAAAAAATGAAGCGTGTGTGTTTAGTTCGTCTGCCAGGTCAAAAGGCAGTAGGGATGATGACCAGGGAGGTTCTCTTGATAAGTGTGTGAATTGGACCATTTTCCTGTCCTGCTGAGCATTTAAAATGTAACGAGTACTTTTGGGTGTCAGGGAAAATGTATGGAGTAAAAAGTACAGTATTTTCTTTTGGAATGTAGTGAAGTAAAAGTTGTCGAAAATATAAATACTATGTAGTATTGTAGTGGAGAAGGGGTTATAGACTACTGAATATAGATTATTCATGGTCAGGGGAGAAGGGGTTATAGACTACTGAATATAGAGGATTCATGGTTAGGGGAGAAGGGGTTATAGACTACTGAATATAGAGGATTCATGGTCAGGGGAGAAGGGGTTATAGACTACTGAATATAGAGGATTCATGGTTAGAGGAGAAGGGGTTATAGACTACTGAATATAGAGGATTCATGGTTAGAGGAGAAGGTTATGGACTACTGAATATAGATTATTCATGGTTAGAGGAGAAGGAGTTATAGACTACTGAATATAGATTATTCATGGTTAGGGGAGAAGGAGTTATAGACTACTGAATATAGATTATTTCTGGTTAGGGGAGAAGGTTATAGACTACTGAATATAGATTATTCATGGTTAGGGGAGAAGGTTGTAGACTACTGAATATAGATTATTCATGGTTAGGGGAGAAGGTTATAGACTACTGAATATAGAGGATTCGTGGTCAGGGGAGAAGGGGTTATAGACTACTGAATATAGAGGATTCATGGTCAGGGGAGAAGGGGTTATAGACTACTGAATATAGATTATTCATGGTCAGGGGAGAAGGGGTTATGGACTACTGAATATAGAGGATTCATGGTTAGGGGAGAAGGGGTTATAGACTACTGAATATAGATTATTCATGGTTAGGGGAGAAGGTTGTAGACTACTGAATATAGATTATTCATGGTTAGAGGAGAAGGAGTTATAGACTACTGAATATAGAGGATTCATGGTTAGAGGAGAAGGGGTTATAGACTACTGAATATAGAGGATTCATGGTTAGGGGAGAAGGAGTTATAGACTACTGAATATAGAGGATTCATGGTTAGAGGAGAAGGAGTTATAGACTACTGAATATAGATTATTAATAGTTAGAGAAGAAGGTTATAGACTACTGAATATAGATTATTCATGGTTAGGGGAGAAGGTTATAGACTACTGAATATAGATTATTCATGGTTAGAGGAGAAGGTTATAGACTACTGAATATAGATTATTCATGGTTAGAGGAGAAGGAGTTATAGACTACTGAATATAGATTATTAATAGTTAGAGAAGAAGGTTATAGACTACTGAATATAGATTATTCATGGTTAGAGGAGAAGGTTATAGACTACTGAATATAGATTATTCATGGTTAGAGGAGAAGGAGTTATAGACTACTGAATATAGATTATTTCTGGTTAGGGGAGAAGGTTATAGACTACTGAATATAGATTATTTCTGGTTAGGGGAGAAGGTTGTAGACCATTGAATATAGGATTCCCGTTGCAGTTAGAGCAGCTATTGTGCTGTTTCCTCTCTCTCTCATGTTGTTGAAAACCAAAGCTAAAGTGTTGTGAAGATCAGGACAGTGAAGCTTCATGATAATCATAAATGTGCATTTATGTCCAATAAACTAATGACTTGCATGGACACGTAGTTATGATCTTCAAAAAAAAAAAAAAATTTTTGGGGGTGTCAAATGTGAAACAATACCGGACCAAATGAAAAAATAAATACAATGTAACAAATAATCAAACTCTGATTTCAAGCTATTGCTCAAAACTGTGTGAGAAATTCCATTTATACAAACATGGGAGTGTCCTAACAATCATGCATATCAGTTCAGTACCCACAGCGTAACAGAGAAAATAAAAATGGGGAGATATATTTATTTGGGAGATATATTTATTTGGGAGATATATTTATTTGGGAGATATATTTAGAAGAACAGACATGCTTCTGTGTTGGACTGTCATCAACACCCCAACATATTTGTGAAACAGAAATCTGTTGCAGTGTGCCAGGTGTAAAGTAACCAATTTTTCCCAAATGAGAACCGTCCCACCCATCTGGCACTCTAGGCAGGCTTCAAGCAAATGTTCAACACTATTTGAAAGATTTTGAATAGTATTTGAACCCAGCGTGTCCACTGCTCTCCCACGGGTCCTGGCTCTGAGCCAGCCCTGCAGGATTAACACTATGGTCCGCCCCTGCAGGAGAGACAGACCAGCCAATGGGAGAGTGATTCAGAGCTCTGACTAATTCAACTGGTCGACTAGGGACAAGTGGGTGGGTGTTCCTGTCTAGATACTGTGGGATGTTGACAGATAATCACTGATGGAGGAGGAGAAAGGAGAGGATGACACTGGAGGATCGAGGAGGACGGAGAAGAGGACCAGAGGAGGACCAGAGGAGAATGAGGACCAGAGGAGGACCAGAGGAGGAGGAGAAGAGAGGACCAGAGGAGAATGAGGACCAGGAGAAGAGGACCAGAGGAGAATGAGGACCAGGAGAAGAGGACCAGAGGAGAATGAGGAAGAGGAGGACCAGAGGAGACCAGAGGACCAGAGGAGAATGAGGACCAGGAGAAGAGGACCAGAGGAGAATGAGGACCAGGAGAAGAGGACCAGAGGAGAATGAGGACCAGGAGAAGAGGACCAGAGGAGAATGAGGACCAGGGAGGACCAGAGGAGAATGAGGACCAGGAGAAGAGGACCAGAGGAGAATGAGGACCAGGAGAAGAGGACCAGAGGAGAATGAGGACCAGAGGAGGACCAGAGGAGGAGGAGAGGAGGACCAGAGGAGGAGAATGAGGACCATGAGAAGAGGACTAGGAGAAGAGGACCAGAGGAGAATGAGGACCAGGAGAAGAGGACCAGAGGAGAATGAGGACCAGGAGAAGAGGACCAGAGGAGAATGAGGACCAGGAGAAGAGGACCAGAGGAGAATGAGGACCAGGAGAAGAGGACCAGAGGAGAATGAGGACCAGGAGAAGAGGACCAGAGGAGAATGAGGACCAGGAGAAGAGGACCAGAGGAGAATGAGGACCAGGAGAAGAGGACCAGAGGAGAATGAGGACCAGAGGAGGACCAGAGGAGGACCAGAGGAGGACCAGAGGAGAATGAGGACCAGGAGAAGAGGACCAGAGGAGAATGAGGACCAGAGGAGGACCAGAGGAGAATGAGGACCAGAGGAGGACCAGAGGAGAATGAGGACCAGGGGAGGACCAGAGGAGAATGAGGACCAGGAGAAGAGGACCAGAGGAGAATGAGGACCAGAGGAGGACCAGAGGAGGAGGAGAAGAGGGACCAGAGGAGAAATGAGGACCAGGAGAAGAGGACCAGAGGAGAATGAGGACCAGAGGAGAATGAGGACCAGGAGAAGAGGACCAGAGGAGAATGAGGACCAGGAGAAGAGGACCAGAGGAGAATGAGGACCAGGAGAAGAGGACCAGAGGAGAATGAGGACCAGGAGAAGAGGACCAGAGGAGAATGAGGACCAGGAGAAGAGGACCAGAGGAGAATGAGGACCAGGAGAAGAGGACCAGAGGAGAATGAGGACCAGAGGAGAATGAGGACCAGGAGAAGAGGACCAGAGGAGAATGAGGACCAGAGGAGAATGAGGACCAGGAGAAGAGGACCAGAGGAGAATGAGGACCAGGAGAAGAGGACCAGAGGAGAATGAGGACCAGGAGAAGAGGACCAGAGGAGAATGAGGACCAGGAGAAGAGGACCAGAGGAGAATGAGGACCAGGAGAAGAGGACCAGAGGAGAATGAGGACCAGAGAGGACCAGAGGAGAACCAGAGGAGAATGAGGACCAGAGGAGGACCAGAGGAGAATGAGGACCAGAGGAGGACCAGAGGAGGAGGACCAGAGGAGGAGGAGGACCAGAGGAGGAGGAGGATGAGGACCAGGAGAAGAGGACCAGAGGAGGAGGAGGACCAGAGGAGGAGGAGGACCAGAGGAGGAGGAGGATGAGGACCAGGAGAAGAGGACCAGAGGAGGAGGAGGACCAGAGGAGGAGGAGGACCAGAGGAGGAGGAGATGAGAGGAGAGAGTGGCTGGTGTTACTTACAGCTGATCTCTGAGTGAGTTCTCTCTGGTCTGGGGTGTTTGTTGATGGAACGGATGGTGTGTCTCACGACTGAAAGAGACTGAGGAGGGAGGGGAAGAAATAGGGGGGAGAAAAATAAGGGAAGAGAGAGAACAAGAAAAGAAAGAGGGGGAGAAAGAGTAGACAGACTTCAAAATTAGATATGTTTCAAAGTGAAGGAATAAACTACTCAGACCCCTTGACTTTCTCCACATTTTGTTACATTACAGCCTTAGTATAAAATGGAGGAGTGTTATGTTTTTCCTAATCAATCGACAAGCAATACCCCATAATGTCAAAGCAAAAAGTTTGTTACAGTGCCTTGCCAAAGTATTCGGCCCCCGTGAACTTTGCGACCTTTTGCCACATTTCAGGCTTCAAACATAAAGATATAAAACTGTATTTTTTGTGAAGAATCAACAACAAGTGGGACACAATCATGAAGTGGAATGACATTTATTGGATATTTCAAACTTTTTGGTCACAAATCAAAAACTGAAAAATTGGTTGTGCAAAATTATTCAGCCCCTTTACCTCAGTGCAGCAAACTCTCTCAGAAGTTCAGTGAGGATCTCTGAATGATCCAATGTTGACCTAAATGACTAATGATGATAAATAAAATCCACCTGTGTGTAATCAAGTCTCCGTATAAATGCACCTGCACTGTGATAGTCTCAGAGGTCCGTTAAAGCGCAGAGAGCATCATGAAGAACAAGGAACACACCAGGCAGGTCCGAGATACTGTTGTGAAGAAGTTTAAAGCCGGATTTGGATACAAAAAGATTTCCCAAGCTTTAAACATCCCAAGGAGCACTGTGCAAGCGATAATATTGAAATGGAAAGAGTATCAGACCACTGCAAATCTACCAAGACCTGGCCGTCCCTCTAAACTTTCAGCTCATACAAGGAGAAGACTGATCAGAGATGCAGCCAAGAGGCCCATGATCACTCTGGATGAACTGCAGAGATCTACAGCTGAGGTGGGAGACTCTGCCCATAGGACAACCATCAGTCGTATATTGCAGAAATCTGGCCTTTATGGAAGAGTGGCAAGAAGAAAGCCATTTCTTAAAGATATCCATAAAAAGTGTTGTTTAAAGTTTGCCACAAGCCACCTGGGAGACACACCAAACATGTGGAAGAAGGTGCTCTGGTCAGATGAAACCAAAATTGAACTTTTTGGCAACAATGCAAAATGTTATGTTTGGCGTAAAAGCAACACAGCTCATCACCCTGAACACACCATCCCCACTGTCAAACATGGTGGAGGCAGCATCATGGTTTGGGCCTGCTTTTCTTCAGCAGGGACAGGGAAGATGGTTAAAATTGATGGGAAGATGGGATGGAGCCAAATACAGGACCATTCTGGAAGAAAACCTGATGGAGTCTGCAAAAGACCTGAGACTGGGACAGAGATTTGTCTTCCAACAAGACAATGATCCAAAACATAAAGCAAAATCTACAATGGAATGGTTCAAAAATAAACATATCCAGGTGTTAGAATGGCCAAGTCAAAGTCCAGACCTGAATCCAATCGAGAATCTGTGGAAAGAACTGAAAACTGCTGTTCACAAATGCTCTCCATCCAACCTCACTGAGCTCGAGCTGTTTTGCAAGGAGGAATGGGAAAAAAAGTTTCAGTCTCTCGATGTGCAAAACTGATAGAGACATACCCCAAGCGACTTACAGCTGTAATCGCAGCAAAACAGGCGGCGCTACAAAGTATTAACTTAAGGGGGGCTGAATAATTTTGCACGCCCAATTTTTCAGTTTTTGATTTGTTAAAAAAGTTTGAAATATTCAATAAATGTCCTTCCACTTCATGATTGTGTCCCACTTGTTGTTGATTCTTCACAAAAAGACAGTTTTATATCTTTATGTTTGAAGCCTGAAATGTGGCAAAAGGTCGCAAAGTTCAAGGGGGCCAATACAGACAAGGCACTGTATAATTTCTAAAAACCTATCACATTCACATTTAAGTATTCAGACCCTTTACGCAGTACTTTGTTGAAGCACCTTTGGCAGCGATTACAGCCTCGAGTCTTCTTGGGTACGACGCTACAAGCTTGGCACACCTGTATTTGGGGAGTTTCTCCCCATTCTTCTCTACAGATCCTCTTGAGCTCTGTCAGGTTGGATGGGGAGCGTTGCTGCACTGTTATTATCAGTTTGGGTTCAAGTCCGGGCTCTGGCTGGGCCACTCAGAGACTTGTCCCGAAGCCACTCCTGCGTCGTCTTGGCTGTGTGCTTCGGGTCGTTGTCCTATTAGAAGGTGAACCTTAGCCCCAGTCTGAGGTCCTGAGTGCTCTGGAGCAAATTTTCATCAAGGTTCTCTCTGAACTTTTCTCTGTTCATCTTTTCCTCAGTCCTGACTAGTTTCCCAGTCCCTGCCACTGAAAAACATCCTCATAGCATGCTGCTGCCACCACCACCATGCTTCACCGTAGGGATGGTGCCAGGTTTCCTCCAGACGTGATACTTGGCATTCAGGCCACAGAGTTTAATCTTGGTTTCATCAGACCAGAGAGTCTTGTTTTTCATGGTCTGAGAGTCCTTTAGGTGTCTTTTGGCAAACTCCAAGCGGGCTGTTAAGAGCCTTTGACTGAGGAGTGGCTTCTATCTGGTCACTAACATAAAAGCCTGATTTTTGGAGTGCTGCAGAGATGGTTGCCCTTCTGGAAGGTTCTCTCATCTAGATAGAGGAAGTCGTGAGCTCTGTCAGAGTGACCATCTCCCTGACCAAGGCCCTTCAAACCTGATTGCTCAGTTTGACTGGGCAGCCAGCTTTAGGAAAAGTCTTGGTGGTTCCAAACTGCTTTCATTTCAGAATGGAGGCCACTGTGTTCTTGGGGACCTTCAATGCTGCAGAAATGTGTTGGTACCCTTCCCCAGATCTGTGCCTCGACACAATCCTGTCTCTGAGCTCTATGGACAAATCCTTCGACCTCAAGGCTTGGTATTTGCTCTGACATGCGCTGTCAACTGTGGGACCTTATATAGACAGGTGTGTGCTTTTCCAAATCATGTCCAATCAATAGAATTTACCAGAAGTCGACTCCAATCAAGTTGTAGAAACATCTCAAGGATGATCAATGGAAACAGGATGCACCTGAGCTCCATTTTGAGTCTCATAGCAAAGGGTCTGAATACTTATGTAAATAAGGTATTTCGGTTTTCAATTTTTTATAAATTTGAAAACAATTCTAAAAACCTTTTTTCGCTTTGTCATTATGTGGTATTGTGATATTGTACTGTGTTGTGTTTATAGAGTGCTGAGCATTTATTTATTTTTATTTTTTAGAAACAGGCTATAACTTAACAGCACAGCCAGAAGAGGACTGGTCACCCCTCATAGCCTGGTTCCTCTCTAGGTTTCTTCCTAGGTTCCTGCCTTTCTAGGGAGTTTTTCTTAGCCACCGTGCTTCTACATCTGCATTTTAGGCTGGGTTTCTGTACAGCACTTTGACATCAGCTGATGTAAGAAGGGCTTTATAAATACATTTGATTGATTGATTAACAAAATGTGGAAAACGTGAAAGGGTCTGAATACTTTCACTGTAAACACATAGCATGACACCACAAGAGTAAACGATGTCATAACGGTGAGAGAGACAAGAGAAAGTTATTGGAATGCCCTGTATATGGGGAATAGGGAACCATTTTAGCCACAGACAAACAGACAGACAGGACTGTGGTTAGTTTTAGTCCCAGACAGACAGGGCTGTGGTGAGTTTTAGACCCAGACAGACAGACAGGACTGTGGTTAGTTTTAGTCCCAGACAAACAGACAGGGCTGTGGTTAGTTTTAGTCCCAGACAGACAGACAGGACTGTGGTTAGTTTTAGTCCCAGACAGACAGACAGGGCTGTGGTTAGTTTTAGTCCCAGACAGACAGACAGACAGACAGGGCTGTGGTGAGTTTTAGTCCCAGACAGACAGACAGACAGGACTGTGGTTAGTTTTAGTCCCAGACAAACAGACAGGGCTGTGGTTAGTTTTAGTCCCAGACAAACACAGGGCTGTGGTTAGTTTTAGTCCCAGACAAACACAGGGCTGTGGTTAGTTTTAGTCCCAGACAGACAGACAGGGCTGTGGTTACTTTTAGTCCCAGACAGACAGACAGAGACAGGGCTGTGGTGAGTTTTAGTCCCAGACAGACAGACAGGGACTGTGGTTAGTTTTAGTCCCAGACAAACAGACAGGGCTGTGGTTAGTTTTAGTCCCAGACAAACACAGGGCTGTGGTTACTTTTAGTCCCAGACAGACAGACAGGGCTGTGGTTACTTTTAGTCCCAGACAGACAGACAGAGACAGGGCTGTGGTGAGTTTTAGTCCCAGACAGACAGACAGGGCTGTGGTTAGTTTTAGTCCCAGACAGACAGACAGGGCTGTGGTTAGTTTTAGTCCCAGACAGACAGACAGGGCTGTGGTTAGTTTTAGTCCCAGACAGACAGACAGGGCTGTGGTTAGTTTTAGTCCCAGACAGACAGACAGGGCTGTGGTTAGTTTTAGTCCCAGACAGACAGACAGGGCTGTGGTTAGTTTTAGTCCCAGACAGACAGACAGGGCTGTGGTTAGTTTTAGTCCCAGACAGACAGACAGGGCTGTGGTGAGTTTTAGTCCCAGACAGACAGAGCTATGGTTAGTTTTAGTCCCAGACAGACAGGGCTGTGGTTAGTTTTAGTCCCAGACAGACAGGGCTGTGGTTAGTTTTAGTCCCAGACAGACAGACAGGGCTGTGGTGAGTTTTAGTCCCAGACAGACAGACAGGGCTGTGGTTAGTTTTAGTCCCAGACAGACAGACAGGGCTGTGGTGAGTTTTAGTCCCAGACAGACAGACAGGGCTGTGGTGAGTTTTAGTCCCAGACAGACAGACAGGGCTGTGGTTAGTTTTAGTCCCAGACAGACAGACAGGGCTGTGGTTAGTTTTAGTCCCAGACAGACAGACAGGGCTGTGGTTAGTTTTAGTCCCAGACAGACAGACAGGGCTGTGGTTAGTTTTAGTCCCAGACAGACAGAAAGACAGGGCTGTGGTTAGTTTTAGTCCCAGACAGAAAGACAGGGCTGTGGTTAGTTTTAGTCCCAGACAGACAGAAAGACAGGGCTGTGGTTAGTTTTAGTCCCAGACAGAAAGACAGGGCTGTGGTTAGTTTTAGTCCCAGACAGACAGACAGGGCTGTGGTGAGTTATTTACCTCCAGGTCATCGTCGTCCACCTCAGAGAAATGTTGGTGGTTGTCTGGGTTGTTCATCTTGTCCAGCAGCTCCACAGCTACTCTCCTGGTCAGCCCTGTCTGATCTATAAACAAATGCTTCAGCACAGACAGATGGGAGTGACAGACAGGTGGAGGGGGGACAGACAGACGGAGGGGTACAGACAGACGGGGGAGACAGACAGACTTTGTTAGTGATCTTGTGACAATAACACAAGATGGCTGGCACACTAACGCTCTGAATAGCAGCTTTTAGAACAGACAACTATTAACTAGGATCAACCTCTGGACAGTCCAGAAGCTCGAGAAAGAAGAGATGAACAGTTTCCTTTTCATCTCAGAGGAAGAGTCTTGTCAACACTAATGATCCAGAACATTTGTAATTATTAACCTGATTAATTAGAGACGGTCTAAGCTTGTTTTCCCCTGACCCTATTCCTCAACCAAGAAGCCCTTTCGATGAGGATGTGTTACTTACCGATAGGAGCTTCTCTGCTGTCGGTCTCTTCTTTGGGTTCTTGGTCAGAGAGACTTTCACAAAGTTATGGAAGGCTGTGGACCTGGGGGGGAGAGATAGAGAGAGAACTGTTACTGACTGCAGCAGTATAACAGAATAAACAAACAGGGGGGGGGTGTTCAGGTCACAGGTATAACAGTATAAGTGTTCCCTCGCCCATACCCGGGTGCGAACCAGGGACCCTCTGCACACATCAACAACAGTCACCCCTCGAAGCATCGTTACCCTTCGCTCCACAAAAAACCACAGCCCTCGCAGAGCAAAGGGGAACCACTACTTTCAAGGTCTCAGAGCGAGTGACGTCACCGATTGAAACGCTATTTAGCGCTGCACCAACGCTAACTAAGCTAGCAGTCTCACCTCCGTTACACAGGCGTACTGTACTCACCACTTAATTTTATCTTTCAGCTTGGGAGGCTGAAAGCTGCTCTTTGACATGAGAAACAAGGCCCTGGAACACAACACATCAAATCATGTTATATAACATTCTCTTACCTCACCACCACCAGTGTTCTGAGGCGAGTTTCCCAAAAACCTTGCTAGCATTAAGCTCGTCTTAAGGGCCAATGGTAGACATTAGAGATCTTAGGGCTACAACATTTTTAGGAAACTCGACCCCTGTCGTTTTAATTGCATTAAGATCAGAGAACGGCTTAGTGATGAAAAGATCAGAGGAAACATTATCAGAATACAAAAGCAGGAATTGGATAAAATCTGGGACAGAAGCTGATTATTAGATGGGTGAGGAATTGGGGCAGATACAGCAGTTGATTGGTGGATGACATGTATATGGAAGTGGAGGGCAGGAGCGTGACTCATTGGCTGATGAGGAAGAAATGAATGTAACAGACAAAGAGACGCCTGAGCGGAGTTTCCTCCTCCTCTTTTCAGGGGGAAAATACTGTATCCCTGAAAACAGGCAACATCCGCTTTCTGCCAACACCTCTGAGGCTGATGAGGAAGTGGAGCAGAAACAGCACTGATGAGTGAGGAAGTGGAGGGCAGAGTTAGCCCCGATTGGCTGATAAATGAGGAAGTGGAAAAAGAACAGTACCTCATTGGGTGCAGGTCAAACATAGGGGGCTGCAGCTCGGCCAGTTCTATGGAGGTGATGCCCACGGCCCAGATGTCACACAGCTGGTTGTAACCTCCGTTCTTCTCTACTGCGGCTACCTCCGGGGCCATCCTGCACAGATAACACACATCTCAATCTGCTACCTCAGGGGCCATCCTGCACAGATAACACACATCTCAATCTGCTACCTCCGGGGCCATCCTGCACAGATAACACACATCTCAATCTGCTACCTCCGGGGCCATCCTGCACAGATAACACACATCTCAATCTGCTACCTCCGGGGCCATCCTGCACAGGTAACACACATCTCAATCTGCTACCTCCGGGGCCATCCTGCACAGATAACACACATCTCAATCTGCTACCTCCGGGGCCATCCTGCACAGATAACACACATCTCAATCTGCTATCTCCGGGGCCATCCTGCACAGATAACACACATCTCAATCTGCTACCTCCGGGGCCATCCTGCACAGGTAACACACATCTCAATCTGCTACCTCTGGGGCCATCCTGCACAGATAACACACATCTCAATCTGCTACCTCCGGGGCCATCCTGCACAGATAACACACATCTCAATCTGCTACCTCCGGGGCCATCCTGCACAGGTAACACACATCTCAATCTGCTGCCCCCTGTGGGGTAGTTAAATTATTACTGTCTCAGAGAAAGACTCACCAGTAAGGAGTCCCGACAGAGGACTGTCTCAGAGAAAGACTCACCAGTAAGGAGTCCCGACAGAGGACCGTCTCAGAGAAATACTCACCAGTAAGGAGTCCCGATGAAGGACTTCCTCTTGGCAATGGTGGCTGTTATTTTGGCTGCTACTCCAAAATCAGCTGGAACAACAAGTGACAAGAGCTATTCAGATTATATAAACACATACACACAGCTGAGGGTCATGAGATCGACCTTAACGGATCTTCAAGCATGGATGAATAGCTCACCTAGTTTCACATCCCCGTTGTCTGTTAAGAGGATATTAGCACCCTGAGGTAAAGAGACCAAAAACAACAAATTGTTAAAAGTCGCTCAGCAGCACAGCAAAGTTCCATCGCTCTACAAAACATAAATCACTGATCAAACAAGATAGTGATTTTGTTGAAAGAGGACATGTGTGGTGTTATTGCATCTTTGACTGGTTGTGATAAAGTGATTGTCATTGCGTAGCTAGCAGGTATTGTATTTTCACTGTGGGGCCACTGTGAGAGAGTTGGTATTGTGGTGACAGGGTTGGCTTTTATTGACAGCTGTGTCTGGATGCATTCTGCAGCGATAGAAAGAGGAGAGAGAGAGGATGAGGAGAGAGGGCAAGAGAGAGCAGAGGCACGAGAGAGCACAGAAAGAGAGAGAAGGGGGCGAGAGAGCACAGAGAGAAAGAGAGGAGGGCGAGAGAGCACAGAGAGGAGGAGAGGGCGAGAGAGCACAGAGAGAGAGAGAAGAGGGCGAGAGAAAGAGAAGAGAGGGCGAGAGAACGAGGAGAAGAGAGGGCGAGGAGAAGAGAGAGCACAGAGAGAGAGAGAAGAGGGCGAGAGAAAGAGAAGAGAGGGCGAGAGAACGAGGAGAAGAGAGGGCGAGGAGAAGAGAGGCGAGAGAACGAGGAGAAGAGAGGGCGAGGAGAAGAGAGAAGAGAGGGCGAGGAGAAGAGAGGGCGAGGAGAAGAGAGGGCGAGGAGAAGAGAGGGCGAGAAAAAGAGGAGAAGAGGGCGAGAGAAAGAGGAGAAGAGGGCGAGAGAAAGAGAGGAGAAGAGAGAAGAGAGAAAGAGGAGAAGAGAGGGCGAGAGAGCACAGAGAGAGGAGGAGAGGGCACAGAGCGAAAGAGAAGAGAGGGCGAGAGAACGAGGAGAAGAGAGAAAGGCGAGAGAACGAGGAGAAGAGAGGGCGAGAGAACGAGGAGAAGAGAGGGCGAGGAGAAGAGAGGGCGAGGAGAAGAGAGGGCGAGGAGAAGAGAGGGCGAGGAGAAGAGAGGGCGAGAGAAAGAGAGGAGAAGAGAGGGCGAGAGAAAGAGGAGAAGAGAGAAGAGAGAAAGAGGAGAAGAGAGAAGAGAGGGCGAGGAGAAGAGAGGGCGAGGAGAAGAGAGGGCGAGGAGAAGAGAGGGCGAGGAGAAGAGAGAGCGAGAGAAAGAGGAGAAGAGGGCGAGAGAAAGAGGAGAAGAGGGCGAGAGAAAGAGAGGAGAAGAGAGGGCGAGAGAAAGAGAGGAGAAGAGAGGGCGAGAGAAAGAGGAGAAGAGAGAAGAGAGAAAGAGGAGAAGAGAGAAGAGAGAAAGAGGAGAAGAGAGAAGAGAGGGCGAGAGAGCACAGAGAGAGGAGGAGAGGGCACAGAGCGAAAGAGAGAAGAGAGTGAGAGAGCAAAGAGAGAAAGAGGAGGAGAGGGTGAGAGCACAGAGAGAAAGAAAGAAGAGAGGGCAAGAGAGATAGAGCGAAAGGAGCAACAGAGAGCGCGAGAAAGATTGGTAGAGAGCAGAAATAAGTTTACTTGCTTTGGCAATTTAAACATTTGTTTCCCATGCCAATAAAGCCCTGTGAATTGTGTGTGTGTGTGTGTGTGTGTGTGTGTGTGTGTGTGTGTGTGTGTGTGTGTGTGTGTGAGAGAGAGAGCACAGAGAGGGCGCACAGACAGCAGAAACAGGAAACAACTTTCTCTGTGTACGATGGTAAAGCTGAGAGATCCTCTGTTAAACACCACCACAAGAGAACAGCTATGACACTTTGGGGCGAGAGTCATGAACTGGGACGTGCCCAGTAGGTCACAGAAACACAACTTGGAAAAGTGTGTTTCTTATTGGATAAGCCCAGGTAAAACGCCTCCGTGTTTCAGTCTCTACCGTTTGAAGTCTAATAGTTCTGAGTGATTTGTGCTATTTTGGAGGTTGGTTCGGTTTCTGTTTGATTTGTTTAAATTAAAAATAAATACAAATCTGTTTCCGATGACGGTTTTGATTGAGTTGAATGCTGTTAACACAGAATAAAACAATTAATACAATTAAGTCCCATGATGGTATTAACCAGAATTTATTCACATTAATAAAATATGACATTTGTTTTATTTGATGACTATTATTATTATTATTATTATTATTATTTCAGTCCAAGTCATCATCTAACCTGTATAGAGATGCTGCCTGTGCTGTCTGACAAAATCAGTCACACACCCCTACCAGTTAGCCAGCCACTCATTCTTCCTGTGGTTTTTACTCAGTCTGCAGACATTATATGTCACCATGCTTCTCAGGTAGCCTAGTGGTTAGAGCGTTGGGAGTTGTAACTGAAAGGTTGTAAGATAAAAAAAAATCCTCGAGCTGACAAGGTAAAAAAAAAAAATCTGTCGTTCTGCCCCTGAACAAAGGAAGGCAGTTAAACCCCACTGGTCCCTGGACGGCCGTCATCGTAAAATAAGACTATGTTCTTAACTGACTTGCCCTAATTATATAAAATGTTGTTTTTTTAAAATTCTTTGTGTCCTGACAACGTAAGTCACACCTTTGTCTACAAGCGAAGAAGAAGGTGTGAGAACAGCCAGACAAGGCCTCCTTCTTTCCCTTCGTTATGAACTAGTGGCGACGTTTCAGTGAGCCAGTCTAAAGAAGACAGATGGAATGGTGCCAAACCTTGATGTCACGGTGCATCTTCCCCTTGCTGTGAAGGTATCCCAAACCCTGTGAATGAAAACAGTCACATGAGACTAGGTTGGAATGACCAATGCTGGACACATCCAGAAGAGTAAAAAAAAGTGACAAGTTAGTGTGTAACTAGGGCTGATTTCCTGGATCGAGATTAAACCTAGGTCTATTTCTTATGTATCAGGCATCAAAGTGCTGATCTAGGATCAGGTCCTCCCTGTCCATATAACATCATTCATTGTGATGTAAAAAATGTTGTTTTTTTTAAAACTCTGATCCTTAAAATCAGCTGCTCTGAGAGGGCTGCAGGAGTAGGCTGAATCTATGTCCAGGAAACTGGCCCTAAGAGGGTTGAACTCAGTGTAAATTACCTGTATGGTCTCTCGGCAGACGTAGGCGATCTGTGGCTCTGACAGAGGCCCCGTCACTGGGAAATTAAAACATGATGCTTATTCTGCTGCCATTTCTATAGTTTATTATACACAGTATATACCACAAGTATGTGGACATCCCTTTAAATGATTTTTCCCCCCGGCTATTTCAGCCACACCCGTTGCAGACAGGTGTATAAAATGATCAAGCACACAGCCATGCAATCTCCATAGACAAACATTGACAGTAGAATGGCCTGACTGAAGAGCTCATTGACTTCCAATGTGGCACCGTTGAAAGTCACTGAGTCAGTTAGACACATTTCTGTCCTGCTAGAGCTGCCCCCCATTCAATATTAAGTGCTGTTATTGTGAAGTGGAAATGTCTAGGAGCAACAATGGCTCAGCCGTGAAGTGGTAGGCAACAAGCTAACAGAACGGGATCGCAGAGTGCTGAAACGTGTAGGGTGTAAAAAAAAAATATTTAAAAATTGGCGGTCCTCGGTTGCAACACTCACTACCGAGTTCCAAACTGCCTCTGGAAGCAACGTCGGCACAAGAACTGTTCTTCTTCAGGAGCTTCATGAAATGGGTTTCCATGGCCGAGCAGTCGCACACAAGCCTCAGATCACCATGCTCAATGCCGAGCGTCGGTTGGTGTGGTGTAAAGCTCGCCGCCATTTGGACTCTGGAGCAGTTCTCTGGAGTGATGCTTCAACACCTGGCAGTCCGACTGACAAATCTGGGTTTGGTGAATGCCAAGGACCTACCTGCACCATAGTGCCAACTGTAAAGTTTGGTGGAGGAGGAATAATTGTCTGGGGCTGTTTTTCATAGTTCGGGCTAGGCCCCTTAGTTCCAGTGAAGGGAAATCTTAACGCTTCAGCATACAATGACATTCGAGAAGATTCTGTGCACCCAACTTTGTGGCAACAGTTTGGGGAAGTCGCTTTCCTGTTTCAGAGTGACAATACCATCATACATAAAGCAAGGTGCATACAGAAATGGCTTGTCGAGATCAGTGTGGAAGAACTTGACTGGCCTGCGAGACAGCGAGAGAGAGAGAGAGACAGCGAGAGAGAGAGAGAGACAGCGAGAGAGAGAGAGAGACAGCGAGAGAGAGAGAGAGACAGCGAGAGAGAGAGAGACAGCGAGAGAGAGAGAGACAGCGAGAGAGAGAGAGACAGCGAGAGAGAGAGAGACAGCGAGAGAGAGACAGCGAGAGAGAGACAGCGAGAGAGAGACAGCGAGAGAGAGACAGCGAGAGAGAGACAGCGAGAGAGAGACAGCGAGAGAGAGACAGCGAGAGAGTGAGAGAGAGCGAGAGAGAGCGAGAGAGCGAGAGAGCGAGAGAGAGCGAGAGAGCGAGAGAGAGCGAGAGAGCGAGAGAGCGAGAGAGCGAGAGAGAGCGAGAGAGAGAGCGAGAGAGAGAGCGAGAGAGACAGCGAGAGACAGCGAGAGACAGCGAGAGACAGCGAGAGACAGCGAGAGACAGAGAGCGGTTAAGAGCGTTGGGCCAGAAATCAAAGACTTGCCGGTTCAAATCCCCGAGCCGACTAGGTGAAAAATCTGCAGATGTGCCCTCGAGCAATCCACTTAACCCTAATTTGCTACTGTAAGTGGCTCTGAATAAGAGCATCTGCTAAATGATTAAAACGTAAAAAAAAGAAACGAGAGCGATATGAGCAGAATAACAACTCACCGTGATATATGTCCTGTAGAGATCCTCCACCACAGTACTCCATACAGATCCACAGCTTCTCCCGGCTGATACAGGGAGGGAGAGGAGACAGTTTACAATGACTTCAGAATACTAGTGTGTAGAAGACAAGACACAAAAAGGAATAGTATATACGTCTCTGATATACAGTGGATTGGTTGTGTCACGGCCCCTCTGCATTGCAGGGGCAGTTCCTCCTGCAGGCAGAGGAGGGTCGTTAGTGATTGAAGCCACCTGGGCTTCAGGGTATTTAAACTGCTTCACTAACCACTCGTCTCTCTCTGCTCCTCCAAGTATGATTCTGTTTAGTTTGTTCCTTTGTAGTTTTGCATAGTTTTCACTCAGTCAAATTCACACACACAGACTCACGCATCTCTGCACTTTACATACACCTCACATGATACTTTCACACCTCATTCCTTTTCCTTTGTTTAAAGTTAATAGTTTTCGGTTTATAATAAAGAACATTTTTGATTGGCCTATACCTGTTAGTGTCCCCTCATTTTTGCCACAGGCTATGAGCCGGGCCTGTGACAGTAGGAACCACGTAGCTATGAAAGACCTGGTCTTACTATTCTCTGAGCTGACTGGTCTGTAAGGCTACATTATTATGCTCTGCTGGTTGGCCTGCTGTGATAAAGCCTAGGTTTCCTCCTGACTAAATGGACATATAAACCAGATCAGAAGCTCTTAAGTCCTGTTAAACCTGCTGGAGGCCCCAGTTCCTGGCAGGGCTGGGTCTATGTACAGTGCCAGTATGCTCTTCCTGCTGATTACCAGTCAAAAGTTTAGACAGCTACTCATTCAAGGTTTTTCTTTATTTTTACTATTTTCTACATTGTAGAATAATAGTGAAGACATCAAAACTATGAAATAACACATATGGAATCATGTAGTAACCCTAATAAAAAGTGTTAAATCAAAATATATTTTATATTTGAGATTCTTCAAAGTAGCCAGTACCCTTTGCCTTGATGACAGCTTGGCATTCTCTCAACCAGCTTCATGAGGTAGTCACCTGGAATGCATTTCAATTAACAGGTGTGCCTTGTTAATTTGTGGAATTTCCTTCTTAATGCGTTTGAGCTAATCAGTTGTGTTGTGACACGGTAAGGGTGGTATACAGAAGATAATCCTATTTAGTAAAATACCAAGTCCATATTATGGCAAGAACAGCTCAAATAAGCAAAGAGAAACAACAGTACATCATTACTTTAAGACAAGAAGGTCAGTCAATACGGAACATTTCAAGAACTTGGAAAGTTTCTTCAAGTGTAGTCGCAAAAACCATCCAGCGCTATGATGAAACTGGCTCTCACGAGGACCGCCACAGGAAAGGAAGACCCAGAGTTACCTCTGCTGCAGAGGATACGTTCATTAGAGTTACAAGCCTCGTTAATTGCAGCCCAAATAAATGCTTCAGAGTTCAAGTAACAGACACAAACATCAACTGTTCAGAGGAGACTGTGTGAAATCAGACCTAAATGGTCAAATTACTGCAAAGAAACCACTACTAAAGGACACCAACAATAAGAAGAGACTTGCTTGGGCCAAAAAACAAGCCATGGACATTAGACCGGTGGAAATCTGTCCTTTGGTCTGGAATCCAAATTTTAGATTTATGGTTCCAACCGCCGTGTCTTTCTGAGACGCAGAGTAGTTGAACGGATGATCTCCGTGAAGCATGGAGGAGGTGGTGTGATGGTGTGCGGATGCTTTGCTGGTGACACTATGATTTATTTAGAATTCAAGGCACACTTAACCAGCATGTCTACCACAGCATTCTGCAGTGATACACCATCCCATCTGGTTTGGACAATGACCCAACACACCTCCAGGCTGTGTAAGGGATATTTGACCAAGAAGGAGAGTGCTGGAGTGCTGCATCTGATGACTTGGCCTCCACAATCACTCAACCTCAACCCAACTGAGATGGTTTGGGATGAGTTGGACCGCAGAGTGAAGGAAAAGCAGCCAACAAGTGCTCAGCATATGTGGCAACTCCTTCAGGACCGTTGGGAAAGCATTCCAGGTGAAGCAGGTTGAGAGAATGCAAAGCTGTCATCAAGGCAAAGGGTGGCTACTTTGAAGAATCTAAAATATATGTTTCGTTTAACACCTTTTTGGTTACTACATGATTCCATATGTGTTATTTCATAGTTTTGATGTCTTCACTATTATTCTACAATGTAAAACATTTGTAAAAAATAAAGAAAAACCTTTGAGTAGGTGTGTCCAAACTTTTGACTGGTACTGTAAGTATTCAGACCCTTTACTCAGTACTTTGTTGAAGCACAATTGGCAACGATTACAGCCTCGGGTCCTCCGGTATGAGGCTACAAGCTTGGCACACCTGTATTTGGAGAGTTTCTCCCATTCTTCTCTGCAGATCCTCTCAAGCTCTAAGGTTGGATGGGGAGCATGGCTACCCAGCTATTTTCAGGTCTCTCCAGAGCTGTTCAATTGGGTTCAAGTCCGGGCTCTGGCTGGGCTACTCAAGGACACTCAGAGACTTGTCCCAAAGCCACTTCTGATGACTTGTCAGAGAGACCATCAGGTTCTTGGTTACCTCCCTGACCAAGGCCCTTCTCCCCCGATTGCTCAGTTTATCCGGGCAGCAATCTCTAGGAAGAGTCTTGGTGGTTCCAAACTTCTTACGTTTTTGACCTCATGGCTTGGTATTTGCTCTGACATGCACTGTCAACTGTGAGACTTTATATAGACAGGTGTGTGCTTTTCCAAATCAAGTCCAATCAATTAAATTTACCACAGGTGGACTCCAATCAAGTTGTAGAAACATCTCAAGGATGATCAGGACGCACCTGAGCTCCATTTTGAGTCTCATAGCGAAGGGTCTGAATACTTATGTAAATTCATTAGTTTTTTTTTTGATAAACACCTGTGTTTTCCATTTGTCATTATGGGTTATTGTTTATTGTTTGTTAATCAATTTTAGAATAAGGCTGTAACATAAAATGTGGAAAAAGGGGAAGGGGTCTGAAAACTTTCGGAATGCACTGTACATCTATGAGCAGGGCTGGGCCTATATAAGTCTATTATCATGGCTGGCATCACTCAGCCACAGACCTTCACCCCCCTGACGTCACTCAGCCACAGACCTTCACCTGCTAGAAGGTATTGAGTGTGGTCTTACCAGAGGTAGCTCTGGGCCCCTGGTATTGAGTGTGGTCTTACCAGAGGTAGCTCTGGGCCCCTGGTATTGAGTGTGGTCTTACCAGAGGTAGCTCTGGGCTCCTGGTATTGAGGGTGGTCTTACCAGAGGTCTTGGGCCCCTGGTATTGAGTGTGGTCTTACCAGAGGTAGCTCTGGGCTCCTGGTATTGAGTGTGGTCTTACCAGAGGTAGCTCTGGGCCCCTGGTATTGAGTGTGGTCTTACCAGAGGTAGCTCTGGGCTCTGGGCTTACCAGAGGTAGCTCTGGGCCCCTGGTATTGAGGGTCTTACCAGAGTCTTGGGCCAGAGGTGGCTCTGGGCCCCTGGTATTGAGGGGTCTTACCAGAGGTAGCTCTGGGCCCCTGGTATTGAGGGTGGTCTTACCAGAGGTGGCTCTGGGCCCCTGGTATTGAGGGTGGTCTTACCAGAGGTAGCTCTGGGCCCCTGGTATTGAGGGTGGTCTTACCAGAGGTAGCTCTGGGCTCCTGGTATTGAGGGTGGTCTTACCAGAGGTAGCTCCCGAAGTAGGCCACTATGTTGTGGTGCATGCATTCCTTCACCATGAAGATCTCCTGCTGGATGATGGAAAAGTCATCCCCTGGAAGCAGAGAGACAAACGCAGCCAAATCAGATGTAGAAAAACACACAGACAGAGAGACACGCAGAGAGAAAGACAATAATATTCCCCTTTGAGTAATGATAGGACTTGACAGAACTACAGCAACAGCAAACCATAATGTTATCCTTCTAGACTTCATATCGCAACAGTGACCATCAGACCATAATGTTATCCTTCTAGACTTCATATTGCAACAGTGACTATCCTTCTAGACTTCATATTGCAACAGTGACTATCCTTCTAGACTTCATATTGCAACAGTGACCATCAGACCATAAATGTTATCCTTCTAGACTTCATACTCAGTGGAGGAAAAGTTAAACACGTTGAACTGGACACCCACAATATTTGACAGATCACTAAATCTTTCCCCTTGCCTTGCCAAGCTCCAAACCACAGACCATTTTACTCCTCCGTCTCAATATGACTGGACGAACGACTACTTGTACAGGTTTATCATAACAAAGCACGCAGCATTTAAACTAAAACCATGTCCTATATACTATCACGTACAGTGTTCACGTAATATCTAGTGCAGACAGTCTGTGACTCGCTTGAATTCTATGAAATACACACGTAAGAGTGTTTAGCTAGCTTCTAGCTGCTGTAAATAATAAAGTACCACTACTACCACTGTAACATTTAGACTGGGTATCGGTTTAGTTGTGTGGACTTAATGCATCCCTTTATTTATTATAATATATAATTCTGTATTCATATATTCATATTTCACCCCTTTCGGTAACAGGAAGTAGGAGTCTAAAACTACGCACTGCAGCGACACAATCTGCTCTCAATTCAGCAGCAGTGAGATGGCGTGTGAGACAGAGGTTTGCATCTCAACTGGCACCTTATTCCCTGTGGGCTCTGGCCAAAAGTAGTGCACTATACAGGGAATAGGGTGGCATGTGACATAGTCTCCTTCTTGGGTCCATCTCTGGCTAAGAGACCGGGCCCTGGAACATACCAACCGGGGCGCTAGTTGGGATACCAACCGGGGCGCTAGTTGGGATACCAACCGGGGCGCTAGTGTGGTGTGTTGTGTGGTGTGTTGTGTGGTGTGGTGTGTTGTGTGTGTTGTGTGTGTGTGTAAAAAGCTCAGTAAAAAGAGCAGCATAGCTACATGCTGCAGCAGACTTTGCTCAAGAGAGAATACATTTCTCAAGTAAAAAGTTTGCAGCCTTTGGACTAGGGGGATGTGCACGGGGGGATGTGCACGGACTAGGGGGATGTACACGGGGGATGTGCACGGGGGATGTGCACGGACTAGGGGATGTGCACGGGGGATGTGCACGGGGGATGTGCACGGGGGGATGTGCACGGACTAGGGGGATGTGCACGGTTATTTGAATATTCAAACGGATGTCAGTGTTCGAATACTAGTGTGAAAAATGATTGCCCTATTTTAAAAACACTGAAAAGGCTCATTCTAAATTAAATTTAAAAAATATCCATGTGACATTGTTACATTACAATGGATATACTGTACCGTGACATTTTAAATTATTACTTGAATAAAACAAACTTGTCAAATGTAGTTAACCACTAGGCTATCCTGCCGCCCGAGAAAATGGATACAGCCCCGACGTTCCAGTGGGGAACATTTTGAATAGAAGAGGACTAGTGTGCATGACTTAAAAAAGAGAGTCTGGGGCCTCCCGGGTGGCGCAGTGGTTAAGGGCTGTGCCACCAGAGACTCTGGGTTCGCGCCCAGGCTCTGTCGTAACCGGCCGCGACCGGGAGGTCCGTGGGGCGACGCACGCGTCGTCCGGGGTAGGCCTTGTCTCATCGTGCACCAGCGAATCCTGTGGTGGGCCGGGCGCAGTGCGCGGTAACCAAGGTTGCCAGGTTCCCGGTGTTTCCTCCAACACATTGGTGCGGCTGGCTTCCGGGTTGGATGGCGCTGTGTTAAGAAGCAGTGTGGCTTGGTTGGGTTGTGTATCGGAGAACGCATGACTTTCAACCTTTGTCGCTCCCGAGCCCGTACGGGAGTTGTAGCGATGAGACAAGATAGTAGCTACTAAACAATTGGATACCACGAAATTGGGGAGAAAAGGGGGTAAAAATTCACAAATTAGCAGCCCTGTCTACTGAAGTGAAGACGTCCTCCTGTGGGCTCTGTGACAGAAACACAGACAACCGGATGTAGCCTGTTGCAACGGGCTACCACACAAATGGCACACTATTCAGAGCCCTTGTTAAAACCCCCTTTTTTTTTTTTTTACGTAAGAGTAACCTTTTTCAAAGCTGCATGTGTGTGGTGTGTGGGGTGTGAATGGCCCATCAGCATTAGCGAGCTAGAGAAACAAACAAGCTTTATGAATAGCTCTCATTACTGAGAATCACCCGGCGAAGCTCAATTTAACGCTAAGCTTTAAATCCTCTTAGCAGTACTGTAACGCTCTCGTCTCTACTGACACTAGACAGACACATACACTAAATCTGTACTACACTACTCCATCCTCAAGACAAGAGGGGCTTCACAGTTCAGTGTTTTTACTGGCAGAAACTGAGGAATTCTACAGAAACCAGTAACAACATACATAACAACTGCTAGAAATAGGCTAATGTAGTAGTACCATTCACATAAAGCACTTCTGAGATGGCTTACATTTATAGGAGGTGAGTCCATAGGCCTACAAATAGAGGTAAGAGCCTAATGTCAATACAACAGCCGTTCTTATTGCCCAGAGCTGTAAATGACTTGTTTTAACAGGGCAGAGATCACCTGTTGACCCTGCCATTACAGGTTTAGAGCAAACAAGTGGTCAGGGAAACATAAACATTTGAGCAAGAGGCCCATTTCAGTGAGTTATTGGAGACGCCAAAGAGCACAACAAGGTCTTCCTCCCATATGGCACCCTACTCTCTAATATAGGGACAACTACCCATAGGGCACCGGTAACAATATATATATTATTTTTTTAAACAGGACCACATCTAGAGGGAATAAGGAGACGCAGAGAGCGACCAACAAGTAAAACAACCCACAATGTTCTCATGTTGCTGGAAGCCTCAAAGACAGGTCACTTCCTGTCAGAATGAGCACTTCCCTAAGAGATTAAGAAACCACTTGTGAGTCTTAAACGGCACCCTAGTACCTATGGGGGCTCTGGTCAAATGTAGTGCACTATATAGGGAATAGGGTGCAGTCTTTGGACGTAGGCACCAGCTCTGCCTCCGCAACAACCACACGACTTTAAGAGACATGTTGTTTATCCTCACACCTCTAGTCAGCGTAGCAGAAGCGGTGAAATTGGAGGAACACAAACGATATATTATTTTAAACTTTTATAGCGCTTTTCAAATTCAATTTCAAAATGGCATTACAATAAAATAAAAACTTTGAAATGCAGGAGATTGAAAGCCTCCTAGGCGGCTTCAGAGGAAGTTTCACCGATAAGCGATATTCAATCATTTTTTTTAAAATGAAATGAATGAAAATCTCCTTAACTGAACAGAAGCATACGATTCCCTTGGTTACTGACAATCTCATGATGTGTCATTATGGTCATAATGTAAGAAGACACTTGATGCATTATTTCTTGTGCTTTTGGATGGCAATTTGAGAAATGGCACTAATTTCCCCACTGTAAAACAGTATATCGGTAAAGTTTTGTGTACAGGTTAAAAACTTTTATATATATATATATATATATATATATATATATATTTTTAAAGAGCAGTTTGAAAGATATGGCAAATAGAAATCAAACCGGATGGACATCAGAAAGAGATGGGAGAGGTTGGGGGTAGAGGAAGGACAGGAGAGAAAAAAAATGAACAAAATATAACTATTGTAAAATAGACTGTCCATGAAATGTATAAAGTATGTATGAGCTGAAAATACAGGCCTCAGCACTGATGTTCACTAGTTTAGTCCAATTGGGGGAGGTAATTAAGAAAAACTCCCCCCCCTTTTTTTTAAAAAGATGTGACTATATTTATATGTGTATGTGCAGTTGAAGTCAGAAGTTCACGTACACTTAGGTCGGAGTCATTAAGTCTCGTTTTTCAACCACCCCACAAATTTCCTGTTAACAAACTATAGTTTTGGCAAGTTGGTTAGGACATCTACTTTGTGCATAACACAAGTAATTTTTACAACAATTGTTTACAGACAGATGCTTTCACTTATAATTCAGTGTATCACTATTCCAGTGGGTCAGAAGCTAACATACACTAAGTTGACTGTGCCTTTAAAACAGCTTGGAAAATTGGAACAGCTTGTAAAATTACCAAAAAATGTCATGGCTTTGGAAGCTTCTGATAGGCTAATTGACATCATTTGAGTCAATTGGAGGTGTACCTGTGGATGTATTTCAAGGCCTACCTTCAAACTCAGTGTCTCTTTGCTTGACATCATGGGAAAATCAAAAGAATTCAGCCAAGACATCAGAGAAAAAAATTGTAGACCTCCACAAGTCTGGTTCATCCTAAGGAGCAATTTCCAAACGGCTGAAGGTACCACGTTCATCTGTACAAACAATAGTACGCAAGTATAAACACCATGGGACCACGCAGCTGTCATACCGCTCAGGAAGGAGATGTGTTCTGTCTCCTAGAGATTAACTTATTTTGGTGCGAAAAGTGCAAATCAATCCCAGAACAGCAGCAAAGGACCTTGTGAAGATGCTGGAGGAAAAGTATCGATATCCACAGAATAACGAGTCCTATAAATCGACAAAACCTGAAAGGCCGCTCAGCAAGGAAGAAGCCACTGCTCCAAAACCGCCATAAAAAAGCTAGACTACAATTTGCAACTGCACATGGGGACAAAGACCATACTTTTTGGAGAATTGTCCTCTGGTCTGATGAAACAAAAATAGTACTGTTTGGCCTTAATGACCATTGTCATGTTTGGAGGAAAAAGGGGGAGGATTGCAAGCCGAAGAACACCATCCCAACCGTGAAGCACGGGGGCGGCATCATCATGTTGTAGGGGTGCTTTGCTGCAGGAGGGACTGGTGCACTTCACAAAATAGATGGATTCATGAGGAAGGGAAAGTATGTGGATATATTGGAGCAACATCAAGACATCAGTTAACTTCTTTGGGATAGGGGCCAGCATTTTCACTTTTGGATGAAAAGCATGCCCAGAGTAAACTGCCTCCTCCTCAGTCCCAGATGCTACTCATATGGCAGGCAAAAACCTGAGAAAAAAATCCAAATAGGAAGTGGGAAATATGAGGTTTGTAGTTTTTGAACTCAGCCCTATCGATGTACACCAATGTAACAGTATAACTTTCATCTGTCCCCTCGCCCTGGGCTCGAACCAGGGACCCTCTGCACACATCAAGTCACCCACGAATCATCGTTACCCATCGCTCCACAAAAGCCGCGGCCCTTGCAGAGCAAGGGGAACCACTACTTCAGGTTTTAGAGCGAGTGACATCAGCCGATTGAAACGTTATTAGCGCGCACCACCGCTAACTAGCTAGCCATTTCACATCGGTTACACTCACCCCCCTTTTGACCTCCTTTTCCGCAGCAACCAGTGATCCGGGTTAACAGCATCAATGTAACAGTTTAGACATCAGTCGGGAAGTTAAAGCTTGGGCGCAAATGGGTCTTCCAAATGGACAATGACCCCAAGCATACTTCCAAAGTTGTAGTAAAATGGCTTAAGGACAACAAAGTCAAGTTATTGGAGTGGCCATCACAAAGCCCTGACCTCAATCCTATAGAAAATTTGTGGGCAGAACTGAAAAAGCGTGGCCTACTAACCTAACTCAGTAACACCAGCTCTGTCAGGAGGAATGGGCCAAAATTCACCCAACTTATTGTGGGAAGCTTGTGGAAGGCTACCTGAAACGTTTGACCCAAGTTAAACAATTTAAATGGCAATGTTACCAAATACTAATTTAGTGTATGTAAACTTCTGACCCACTGGGAATATGATTAATGAAATAAAAGCTGAAATAAATCACTCTACTATTATTCTGACATTTCACATTTTTAAAATAAAAAGTGGTGATCCTAACTGACCCAAGACAGGGAATTTTTACTAGGATTAAATGTCAGGAATTGTGAAAAACTGAGTTTTAATGCATTTGGCTAAGGTGTATGTAAACTTCCAACTTCAACTGTATGTATGCATGTATGTACGCATGTACAGTGGGCAAAAAAGTATTTAGTCAGCCACCAATTGTGCAAGTTCTCCCACTTAAAAAGATGGGAGGGGCCTGTAAAACTATGACAGACAAAATGAGAGAAAAAAAAATCCAGAAAATCACATTGTAGGATTTTTTTATTAATTTATTTGCAAATTATGGTGGAAAATAAGTATTTGGTCACCTACAAACAAGCAAGATTTCTGGCTCTCACAGACCTGTAACTTCTTCTTTAAGAGGCTCCTCTGTCCTCCACTCGTTACCTGTATTAATGGCACCTGTTTGAACTTGTTATCAGTATAAAAGACACCTGTCCACAACCTCAAACAGTCACACTCCAAACTCCACTATGGCCAAGACCAAAGGGCTGTCAAAGGACACCAGAAACAAAATTGTAGACCTGCACCAGGCTGGGAAGACTGAATCTGCAATAGGTAAGCAGCTTGGTTTGAAGAAATCAACTGTGGGAGCAATTATTATGACATGGAAGACATACAAGACCACTGATAATCTCTCTCGATCTGGGAATCCACGCAAGATCTCACCCCGTGGGGTCAAAATGATCACAAGAACGGTGAGCTAAAATCCCAGAACCACACGGGGAGACCTAGTGAATGACCTGCTGGGACCAAAGTAACAAAGCCTACCATCAGCAAGGGCATTGAAGATGAAATGTGGCTGGGTCTTTCAGCATGACAATGACCCCAAACACACCGCCCGGGCAACGAAGGAGTGGCTTCGTAAGAAGCATTTCAAGGTCCTGGAGTGGCCTAGCCAGTCTCCAGATCTCAACCCCATAGAAAATCTTTGGAGGGAGGTCAAAGTCCGTGTTGCCCAGCAACAGCCCCAAAACATCACTGCTCTAGAGGAGATCTGCATGGAGGAATGGGCCAAAATACCAGCAACAGTGTGTGAAAACCTTGTGAAGACTTACAGAAAACGTTTGACCTCTGTCATTGCCAACAATGGGTATATAACAAAGTATTGAGATAAACTTTTGTTATTGACCAATTACTTATTTTCCACCATAATTTGCAAATAAATTCATAAAAAATCCTACAATGTGATTTTCTGGATTTTTTTCTCTCATTTTGTCTGTCATAGTTGAAGTGTACCTATGATGAAAATTACAGGCCCCTCCCATCTTTTTAAGTGGGAGAACTTGCACAATTGGTGGCTGACTAAATGCTTTTTTGCCCCACTGTATGTATGTATGTATGTATGTATGTATGTATGTATGTATGTATGTATGTATGTATGAATGAAAGTACACACACACAACCGGTCAAAAGTTTTACAACACCTACTCATTCAATGATATTTCTTTATTTGTACTATTTTCTACATTGTAGAATAATAGTGAAGACATCAAAACTATGAAATAACACATATGGAATCATGTAGTAACCCAACAAGTGTTAAACATATAAAAATATATTTTTATATTTCAGATTCTTGAAATAGCCACCCCTTTGCCTTGATGACAGCTTTTGCACACTCTTGGCATTCTCTCAACCAGCTTTATAAAAGGTACCGGGAATGTATTTCAATTATCAAGTGTGCCTCCTTAAAATGTTAATTTGTGGTATTTCTTTCCTTCTTAATGCATTTTATTTAACCTTCATTTAATGAGGCAAGTCAGTTAAGTTGTACCTAAGAAGGTAAACTAAATATATTGGACTCCCGAGTGGCGCAGAGGTCTAAGACACTGCATGTCAGTACTCGAGGCGTCACGACAGACCCTGGTTCGATTCCAGGCTGTATCACAACCGGCCGTGATTGGGAGTCACATAGGGCGGCGCACAGTTGCCCCAGCATCATCCCGGTTTGGCTGGGGTAGGCCATCATTGTAATGAAGAATTTGTTCTTAACTGACTTGCCTAGTTAAATAAAGGCTTAATTAAAAAATATATATCCTGTAAACCACAAATAAATGTTCTTAAAATAATGTTTAATATTTTGAGTTTCTTTAAATTCTTCAGAGTTCATTCAAAAGGGTCATTTTCATGCATATTAGTAAGTAGAGAGGAATTGTAGTTATATCCAACTCACCTGGCTCCAGTTTAATAATCTTGACAGCAGCAAGCTCTCCCGTTTGGATGTTTCGAGCCTGAGAGAGAGAGAGAAGAGAGTATGGACCGGGGAGTCATTGTTGGGGAATGGGAAGTGAAAAAAATAGTTGCACAATATCACAAAACTCCTGTTATCAGATAGGCCTATATTGAGGGGCAGAATTGAAATTCAAACTGTAAAATTATGTTACTGTATATCCCTATCTATTAGTCTCTAGTTAGTTCAGTTCAATGGGGCTGCGGTTCTTCATACCGGTACTGACCAAACCAGAGAGACATCACCAGACAGTCCAGCATTTAGGTCATGATTCAGTGTTTCCATCTGGGCCGGAGGAAGTAGGCCGCCATCAACCTCAAATCCAGCTCAAGACGCTAGGCTAGGATATGTCTCCTAAAGGCGTCCTCGTACAGAGGAAAAGCATACAGAGCCTTTGACTTTCCCACATTTTGTTACGTTACAGCCTTATTCTAAAATGGATTCAATCGTATTTTTCATCAATCCACACAATACCTCATAACGCTGAAGCAAAAACAGGTTTTTAGATAAACATTTTTTTATTTTTACAAACTATCACATTTACACAAGTATTCAGCCCATTTACTCAGTACTTTGTTGAAGCACCATTGGCAGCGATTAGCCTCAAGTCTTCTTGGGTATGACGCTACAAGCTTGGCACACCTGGATTTGGGGAGTGTCTCCACTTTCTTCTCTGCAGATTCTCAATCTCTGTCGGGTTGGGGAGCGTCGCTGCAAAGCTATTTTCAGGTCTCTCCAGAGATGTTTGATCGGGTTCAAGTCCGGGCTCTGGCTGGGTCACTCAAGGACATTCAGACTTGTCCCGAAGCCACTCCTGCGTTGTCTTGGCTGTGTGCTTAGAGCCGTTTTCCTGTTGGAAGGTTAACCTTCGACCCATTCAGAGGTCCTGAGTGCTCTGGAGAAGCTTTTCATCAAGGATCTCTGTACCTCTTTCCCTCGATCCTAACTAGTCTCTCAGTCCCTGCCGCTGAAAAACATCCCCACAGCATGATGCTGCCACCAAGATTCACCATAGGGATGGTGCCAGGTTTCCTCTAGATGTGATGCGTGCAGTCAAGTCAAAGAGTTCAATCTTGGTTTCATCAAACCAAAGAATCTTGTTTCTCATGGTCTGTGAGTCTTGAGGTGCCTTCTGGCAAACTCCAAGCGGGCTGTCATGTGCCTTTTACAAAGAAGTGGCTTCCGTCTGGCTACCCTACCATAAAGGCCTGATTGGTGGAGTGCTGCAGAGATGGGAGAACCTTCCAGAAGGACAAACATCTCCACAAAGGAACTCTGTCAGAGTGACCATTGGGTTCTTGGTCACATCCCTGACCAAGGCCCTTCTCCCCCAATTGCTCAGTTTGGCTGGGCGGCCAGCCCTAGGAAGAGGTGGTTTCAAACTTCTTCCATTTAACAATGATGAAGGCCACTTTTCTTGGTGACCTTCAAATGGCACAGAAATGTTTTGGTACCCTTGTGCCTTGACACCACCCTGTCTCGGAGCTCTACGGACAATTCCTTCAACCCCACGGCTTAGTTTTTACTCTGACATGCACTGTCAACTGGGGGACCTTATATAGACAGGTGCGTGCCTTTCCAAATCATGTCCGATCAATTGAATTGACCACAGGTGGACTCCAATCATGTTGTAGAAACATCTCAAGGATGATCAATGGAAACAGGATGCACTGGATCTCAGTTGAGTCTCAAAGGGTCTGAATACTTATGTAAATAAAGGTTTCATGCCTTCCGAGTGGCGCAGTGGTCTAAGGCGCTGCATCGCAGTACTAGCTGTGCCACTAGAGATTCTGGGTTCGAAGTCCAGGCTCTGTCGCAGCAGGCCGTGACCGGGAGACCAATGGGTCGACGCACAATTGTCCCAGCGTCGTCCGGGTTCGGGGAGGGTTTGACCGGCAAGGATGTCCTTGTCTCATCGCGCACTAGCGACTCCTGTGGCAGGCCGGGCGCAGTGCACGCTGACCAGGTCGCCAGGTGTACGGTGTTTCCTCCGACACATTGGTGCGACTGGCTTCCGGGTTAAGTTGGCTTTGTGTCAAGAGGCAGTGCGGCTTGGTTGGGTTGTGTTTCGGAAGATGCACAGCTCTCGACCTTCGCCTCTCCCGAGTCCAAACGTGAGTTGCAGCGATGAAACAAGACTAACTACCAATCGGATACCATGAAAAGGGGCTAAAAAAATATATAAATCTGAACAAGGCACTGTTCCTAGGCCGTCATTGTAAATAAGAACTTGTTCTTAACTGACTTGTCTAGTTTAAATAAAAGGTGTATATAAAAAAGACCTCTGATTTCAGGATGAAAAGTAAAAGTCCATTATTTTGTCTTAGCCAAGTCCCGCCACCCCCACACAGCCAAGTCCCGCCACCCCCACACACACACACACACAGCCAAGTCCCGCCACCCCCACACAGCCAAGTCCCGCCACCCCCACACAGCCAAGTCCCGCCACCCCCACAGCCAAGTCCCGCCACCCCCACACACACACAGCCAAGTCCCGCCACCCCCACACACACAGCCAAGTCCCGCCACCCCCACACATACAGCCAAGTCCCGCCACCCCCACACATACAGCCAAGTCCCGCCCCCCACACACATACAGCCAAGTCCCGCCCCCACACACATACAGCCAAGTCCCGCCCCCCCCACACATACAGCCAAGTCCCGCCCCCCACACACATACAGCCAAGTACCCCCCCCACACATACAGCCAAGTCCCGCCCCCACACATACAGCCAAGTCCCACCCCCCCACACATACAGCCAAGTCCCGCCCCCCACACACATACAGCCAAGTCCCGCCCCCCCACACACATACAGCCAAGTCCCGCCACCCCCACACACATACAGCCAAGTCCCGCCACCCCCACACACATACAGCCAAGTCCCGCCACCCCCACACACACAGCCAAGTCCCGCCACCCCCACACACACAGCCAAGTCCCGCCACCCCCACACACACAGCCAAGTCCCGCCACCCCCACACAGCCAAGTCCCGCCACCCCCACACACAGCCAAGTCCCGCCACCCCCACACACAGCCAAGTCCCGCCACCCCCACACAGCCAAGTCCCGCCACCCCCACACAGCCAAGTCCCGCCACCCCCACACACAGCCAAGTCCCGCCACCCCCACACAGCCAAGTCCCGCCACCCCCACACAGCCAAGTCCCGCCACCCCCACACAGCCAAGTCCCGCCACCCCCACACACAGCCAAGTCCCGCCACCCCCACACACAGCCAAGTCCCGCCACCCCCACACAGCCAAGTCCCGCCACCCCCACACAGCCAAGTCCCGCCACCCCCACACAGCCAAGTCCCGCCACCCCCACACAGCCAAGTCCCGCCACCCCCACACAGCCAAGTCCCGCACCCCCACACACATACAGCCATGTCCCGCCCCCCACACACATACAGCCAAGTCCCGCCACCCCCACACACATACAGCCAAGTCCCGCCACCCCCACACACATACAGCCAAGTTCCCGCCACCCCCACACACACACAGCCAAGTCCCGCCACCCCCACACACACAGCCAAGTCCCGCCACCCCCACACACACAGCCAAGTCCCGCCAACCCACACAGCCAAGTCCCGCCACCCCCACCCCCACACACAGCCAAGTCCCGCCACCCCCACCCCACACACAGCCAAGTCCCGCCACCCCCACCCCCACACACAGCCAAGTCCCGCCACCCCCACACAGCCAAGTCCCGCACACATCCCCGCCCCCCACACACACAGCCAAGTCCCGCCACCCCCACACACATACAGCCAAGTCCCGCCACCCCCACACATACAGCCAAGTCCCGCCACCCCCACACACAGCCAAGTCCCGCCACCCCCACACACATACAGCCAAGTTCCGCCACCCCCACACACACAGCCAAGTCCCGCCACCCCCACACACACAGCCAAGTCCCGCCAACCCACACAGCCAAGTCCCGCCACCCCCACCCCCACACACAGCCAAGTCCCGCCACACAGCCAAGTCCCCCACCCCCACACACAGCCAAGTCCCGCCACCCCCACACAGCCAAGTCCCGCCACCAGCCAAGTCCCGCCACCCCCACACAGCCAAGTCCCGCCACCCCCACACAGCCAAGTCCCGCCACCCCCACACAGCCAAGTCCCGCCACCCCCCACACAGCCAAGTCCCGCCACCCCCACCCCCACACAGCCAAGTCCCGCCACCCCCACCCCCATACAGCCAAGTCCCGCCACCCCCACCCCCATACAGCCAAGTCCTGCCACCCCCACACAGCCAAGTCCTGCCACCCCCACCCCCAAATATTGTCGGTTTAATCTTCAGTACTGACCCCCCATTTATATCCCTGGACTAGCTAAAAGTCCAGGGATAGAATTGAAGGATTTTGGGCACTGGCAAGCCTGGCTAGTATCTACATCGGTTATAAAAACCTGTGTCATGAGATATCTTAAAAAGACCCAATTGTACTTTCTGGCAGGCTAGTTGGGAACATTTTCTACGAGCCTGGTCTGATAAGTACTAGCGTCGGGCTAGCTTAAAATGTCCATCCCTGGATGAAACACATTCTTCATCAAAAGAGAGAAGAGCCGAGTAACAAAACAACCAATCAAACTCAACCCTCATGGATTTACTTCCTGGTCCTCTCAATTTGACAAATATCTCTGTAACATGGGGCGGCAGGGTAGCCTAGTGGTTAGATCGTTGGACTAGTAACCGGAAGGTTGCAAGTTCAAACCCCCCGAGCTGACAAGGTACAAAATCTGTCGTTCTGCCCCTGAACAAGGCAGTTAACCCAGGCGGTCATTGAAAATAAGAATTTGTTCTTAACTGACATGCCTAGTTAAATAAAGATTTAAAAAAAAAAAAAATTTTTTTTTTTTTTAAATCGGTGCCCTACAGCAGACCAAAGTCATCGCTTATGGGAAGGACTTTTCAAATTTGAAGTATCTCCCACTGTCGGTACAGCTAAGAACACTCCCATTCTGGGCACAAGGACCTGATCGTATTTCACTCTGCCTGCCGTAGTCCCGGTCTGCATGTCAAATTCCATATACCCTATTCCATATTTAGCCCTACGTGTCCTGGTTAGAAATAGTGCACTAAATTGGGAATAGTGTGCCATTTGGAACTTGGCTTGCGTGTTCACGGCTCTGGGGAAAATACCAGGCACTGCATTCCACCAGTGGGCTGTGGGGGCTCTGTGTCTGGGGTGGGACTAACCTTCCACAGATTACTTAGTGAGGCGAGGGCTTGACAGACTGGCTGCTTCAACTATCACACACTGGAGCAAATTGGTAGCCAAGTCATCCATTACAAAGAGGTAAACAAGAACACTTAAAAAAGAAAAAGTTTGAAATGCAACTGTCTGCACACTTGTGATTTTGAACTTGGGAACAGACAGGAAAATGTCTAGATTGGAAGGCTCAAATCCGATCCAATAAAGTGTCCCTTTGTTAATACTCTCTCCTCATAGCTTTGCCAGGAAAATGAGAAACTGGCGCTGGATCGCACCTATCTTTCCCTACCAATCCATCTAACTTCTACTTTAGCCACATGCTCCAACAAACAATAACTGAGGTGGGGGAGGGTTGCAGTACAATGCTTTATTACATGGGTTATTTCCCAAATAACACCCTATTCCCTAAATAATGCACTACTTTACCAGGGCCCATAGTGCTCTGGTCAGAAATAGTGCACTATATAGGGAATATGGTGCCATTTGGGAAATACCCATGGGTTACAGATGCATCCTACATTAAATAAGTCTGGTGGTCCATACTGGGGAAACCAAATACAACACAGGGTTACTATGATAAATGACCTGACAAAGTTCATGTTTTTCTGGCAGCGATTAACATCAGAAAGGCATTGGGTTGCCCAAATGAATCTTTCTTCCCAGTTTTAAAGCAGTGTACTGTGTATATCATCGCTACCATAGAATGATTCTGGTTTCCGACTGTACATCCAAGTATGTGCAACTGCTAAGCAATGTTCTGACAACGTCATCGAAACATACGAAAGACCTTCAGAGTAAAGATATTGGTTCAATCCAACGGTGTAGCTACTATCTGATATAAAAATAGGTTCGGCGTAAAAACTTCTTTTCAATGTCGTTGCTACATCACGTGTGGGATTTTCCTTGTTGCACATAAAAGACAACAAAAACAGGAAATCAGCTCCAAGTGATTTTTTAAATTTAAGAAATCTGTTCATGTATTCCCAGGCAATAGTAGAAATACACGACGTGAAATTCTACAAATGTAAGCAAGGTTTGAAATGACTGTTTTAGTCAAACATAATCTGTTTGTGGCTTCTTGCGGTCAATTTGCAGTCTACAAATGATTTGTAATTATGTTCCGCCCCAACTCACCCTCCAACTATCCGCTCCAGAAGAAAAAAAAATAAAGAGTTGAAGATCCCTGGGGTAGACTGCCGTGTCCTTCAGCTACTGTATATGGAACCCAAAACACCAGAGCGATAACATGGTGGGGGCAGATGCTTCACTCATTAGGAGTAAATGAAAGTTAAATGAAATACTTTGTGGTAGGGCGACTCACTACTCGAAATAAAATCCTCTATAAAACTTCACAAGACAGGTCCCGTCAAAACAGGCCAAAGTGAATTAAGAAAAATGGATAACTTAAGAGCTTGATAACATACCTAGGTATACGTTTCCTATGGACGTCAGGCTGCAAAAACACAGTTTAAAACAGATAACGAAATACTTCACATGCCATGTAGATGAGCATTCACTTTAGTTTCCATTCAAAAACTAAAATGCCCCTGTAACTACTGGCAAACGGACAAAAGTAAAGGTTCAGTGCTTTGCATCAAGGTGCTAGTAGGCTATACAACATAGACACCGCCATCGCAGAACTTTTCTAACATTTTGGATATAAAAGCTTTAACACATTGAGAGAAAGAGAAATGAACTACGGGCCTGGGGGAGTGTAATCCTACCTTGACAACTTCATGTCAGTAACTCTGGCCAGATTTCAATAGGAATTAGATAGGGGATAGAAGCACTCAAGTACAGGGATCTCGTGCCTCCCAACAGATGTGTGTGCTTGTTTTGGTTAGACAGAGATCTAAATTCAGAACACCCAAATCTAATAGACTGTTTATTCAGTTTGATGGTAGCTTAAAAAAATACCTTGTATACGTCTCCATATGTGCCGCTCCCAACTCGTTGAATAAGCTCGAAATCCTGCTGTGGGTTTCTTCTTTGAATTTCTCCACTAGGTCTTGGAAAGATATCCATAGCAGCTAGCTAATTGGCTGGATAGCTTGTCAACACCTAGCTACTTTACATTTAGCTAGCTAGTTAGCTTGTGCAAATACACGTCACTATCATTCGAGAGGAGTACTTCAAGTTGTGATAACTTGCTTCTCTAAAGCTGCAGAAGTGTTGCTTCCAAATCTGGCCTCTGGTCCATTTCCTGCCAATGAGACAGAGAAGAAAAGTTAATGAGGAAACCTTTAGCTAATAGCTTGGTGCCTTGAACTGCACACACACACACACAGTGTTGCTAAATACTGCACAATTTAAACACTTTCCCACCAACCCCCCCCCACTCCCCAAAACACGTTAAAATTGCACTATAAATTGTGCCTTCCATTATTATACTAATGTTATAACGTTTATTATTCTTTGAGATTTACTTTATGTTCGTATTCTTATGTTTTGTCATTTATTTTTGTTGTTGCATTGTTGAGAAGGTACATGCAAGTAAGCATTTCGTTGGACGTTGTATAGTAAGTTATACTATGTGTATCCTGTACATACTAACGTTACTAATGAAACTTTAAACTTGAAAAAGGTAGCTACAAACAGATATAATTCCACAACAAAGACCGTAAAGAATCAACTGATTTGCTGACCAGCTGGTTAGGTAGAGGATAGCAAGCTAGCTAACAGTAACTAACTTCCAAACGGCTAACGTTAGCTTACGAAACAAAGTCAGCAGATAAACAATAGAGATTGATCATTGAATGTTTATAACGTTATAGTTCAACACAATTGCTTAACCCTCTGCAACGTTAGAGAGTTAATGAAATTAGCTGGTTACTATAGCTACCGGAGCGATATTATTAAACTGTTTTTTCCAAAACACGTAACGTTAACTAAACTTCTGGTTATCATCCTTCTTCTCTAATAAAATATACTAATTCAGAAAATGGGACAATTAACTACCATGTAGAAACTAACAAGTGTCTCGGCCTTCGACTCCATGACCAAGAATAGTCAGCCTTGCTAGCTATCTATTTAGCATTACCCCGCAACTAACATGCGCTAACTAGCCGTTAGCTAATCCAACGTCTGCTCCACTTACCAATTACTCCATATACGTTTGACATACGAAAAGTCATAGGTTCAATTCCTTTTCATCCCGCCCCAAAAAACAAAACAAAAAAACATAAAAGTACTATTTATTCCTCAGAGAAAGTGTAAACTTCTTGCTGGCTGCTCACTCAGCAACGGCAACAAAAAAAAAACCGTATCTCGGCTGGAAGTCCCAACCTCACGTTTTCGACGTTATTACGTCATTTCCTCCTGTTGACAGTGCGAGCTGCTACTAACTAGGGAAAATGTACTTTATTGTCACCTCACGTTTTCGACGTTAGCACGTCATTTCCTCCTGTTGACAGTACGGGCTGCTGCTACTAACTAGGATAAATGTACTTTATTGTCACCCATGCGTTCAATTGTAAACGCTAACTAGATTGCAAGAATAACAACTAACATCATTGAATCGATCAAAAAAAATCTATTGAAAGCATTGTTTTTGTCCAGACGAAATGACTGTCACTCTGATATATGACGTGCGACTACTGCCACCTAGTGATGCAAGTAAGCAACTGTAACAGAGAAGAATAAACCTATTCCTGTAGATATTACAACTAAAATTAGAGATTAATTTGGGATCTTCTGTGATGAGACCATTCATATTTCATTGTTGAATTGTATTATTTTTTAGAGTGGTAATTACATTTTCTTCAGCTCTCTACTCTACTCACGTATTTTCCTAAATATTTTCCAACCTCATATTTAAAAAGCTCCCAGTTATTACTGTATGAATTGTCATTGTCATTGTCATATGAATTGTCATTTATAGTTCTAAGTATTGTGAGGTGTCCTCAACTCTCTGGGGGATGTGAAATCAATTGGGGAGGCTGAGGGGGATCAGTTTAATCACCCTATTATATTTGAACACATTTATTCTATTGAACACCTTAAAAATAATAAGTCACCTGGGACTGATGGTATATCTGCTGAGTTTTACACAACTGTTTTCAGAACAGTTAGTTCCTTTTCTGTTGGAGGTCTCCTGGGACTGATGGTGTATCTGCTGAGTTTTACACAACTGTTTACAGAACAGTTAGTCCCTTTTCTGTTGGAGGTCTCCTGGGACTGATGGTATATCTGCTGAGTTTTACACAACGTTTTCTCAATTTCTGTTAGAGGTATTTTCTGAAAGCATTGCAAATAATGCTCTCCCTCCCAGTTTGACTCAAGGTCTGATTACATTAATACCTAATCCCAAGAAAGACTTGCTTCTCCTCGATAATTGGCGTCCAATCTATCTGGTCAATAATGACTACAAAATATTAGCCTCTATATTTGCAAAAAGAATGAAGGCAGTATTGGACTCAATTATAGAAGAGACCCAATCTGGCTTCACGAGGAACAAACATATATGTAATCATATCCGACTGGTGTCTATTCTGATCAAATCTTCAAAGATAGTTTTATTGTCTTCATATACTTTTATAAAGCCTTCGATACAGTGGAACATGAGTTTATATTTCTCTCCCTGGAGAAATTTGGTTTTGGAGAATTATTTTGTAGTACTATTAAAACTCTTTTTAATCAAATCAAATTGTATTGGTCACATACACATGGTTAACAGATGTTATTGTGAGTGTAGCGAAATGCTTGTGCTTCTAGTTCCTCCAGTGCAGTAATATCTAACAAGTAATCTAACAATTCCCCAACAACGACCTAATACACACAAATCTAAAGGGGTGAATGAGAATATATGTACATATAAATATATGGATGAGTGATGGCTGAGCGGCATAGGCAAGGTGCAATAGATGGTATTTTTTTTATACCATATACAGTATATACATATGATATGAGTAATGTAAGATATGTAAACATTAAAGTGACATTATTTAAAGTGGCATTTTTAAAGTGACTAATGATCCATTTATTAAAGTGGCCAGTGATTGGGTCTCAATGTAGGCAGCAGCCTCTCTGAGTCAGTGATTGCTGTTTAACAGTCTGATGGCCTTGAGATAGAAGCTGTTTCTCAGTCTCTCGGTCCCAGCTTTGATGCACCTGTACTGACCTCGCCTTCTGGATGGTAGCGGAGTGAACAGGCAGTGGCTCGGGTGGTGGTTGTCCTTGATGATCTTTATGGCCTTCCTGTGACATCGGGTGTTATAGGTGTCATGGAGGGCAGGTAGATTGCCCCCGGTGATCCATGATATGAATGGGAACAATTCTGTGAAGCATGGCACTTCTCCTAGATTTGATTTGAAAAGAGGAATTAGGCAAGGGTGCCCACTTTTGCCTTACCTCTTCCTGCTTGCAACCCAACTTCTTACAAGTTTTGTTAAATCAAGCGATATAAAAGGGATCTCTATAGCTGACAGAGATATTAAAAGGGATCTCAATAGCTGACAGAGATATTAAAAGGGATCTCAATAGCTGACAGAGAGATTAAAAGGGATCTCAATAGCTGACAGAGATATTAAAAGGGATCTCAATAGCTGACAGAGAGATTAAAAGGGATCTCAATAGCTGACAGAGATATTAAAAGGGATCTCTGTTGCTGACAGATATTAAAAGGGATCTCTGTTGCTGACAGAGATATTAAAAGGGATCTCTGTTGCTGACAGAGATATTAAAAGGGATCTCTGTTGCTGACAGAGATATTAAAAGGGATCTCAATAGCTGACAGAGAGATTAAAAGGGATCTCAATAGCTGACAGAGATATTAAAAGGGATCTCAATAGCTGACAGAGAGATTAAAAGGGATCTCAATAGCTGACAGAGATAATAAAAGGGATCTCTATAGCTGACAGAGATATTAAAAGGGATCTCAATAGCTGACAGAGATATTAAAAGGGATCTCTGTTGCTGACAGATATTAAAAGGGATCTCTGTTGCTGACAGAGATATTAAAAGGGATCTCTGTTGCTGACAGAGATATTAAAAGGGATCTCTGTTGCTGACAGAGATATTAAAAGGGATCTCTGTTGCTGACAGAGATATTAAAAGGGTTCTAAATAGCTGACAGAGTGTCACGATCGTCATAAGGAGCGGACCAAAATGCAGCGTGGTATGTGTTCATGATGCTTTTTTAATTAAAGAAAGCAGTGAACACTGAATACAAAACAATAAACGACATAATGAGAACTGTGCTGACACAAGCAGCTAACATAGACAATCACCCACAAACAAACAGTGAAACCCAGGCTACCTAAGTATGATTCTCAATCAGAGACAACTAATGACACCTGCCTCTGATTGAGAACCATTCTAGGCCGAAACATAGAAATCCCAAAATCATAGAAAAACAAACATAGACTGTCCACCCCAACTCACGCCCTGACCATACTAAATAAATACAAAACAAAGGAAATAAAGGTCAGCACGTGACACAGAGATATTAAAAGGGATCTCTATTGCTGACAGAGATATTAAAAGGGGTCTCTATTGCTGAAAGAGATATTAAAAGGGGTCTCTATGGCTGACAGAGATATTAAAAGGGATCTCTATTGCTGACAAAGATATTAAAAGGGATCTCTATTGCTGACAGAGGTATTAAAAGGGGTCTCTATTGCTGACAGAGATATTAAAAGGGGTCTCTATTGCTGACAGAGATATTATCATAAGTCAGCTTGCAGATGACACCACCCTCATTTTGAAAGATGCTGACCAGATTCCTAGAGCAGTCGATGTGATAAAGATTTTTTCCAAAGCATCTGGTCTTTGTCTAAACCTTAATAAGTGTGAATTGTTTGCCCTCAAAGACAGTGTGATACCCTCTATATGCAATATTCCAGTCTAGGAAAAAGTAACGTACCTTGGGATAACCATATGTAAGGGTCAACAGGAAAGATGCTCATTCAATTTCAAACCTATTATTGAAAGAAGAAAAAAGAAGTTCAGAGGGATTTATCCTTGAAAGGTTGAGTATTGCTTTCTAAAGCAGAAGGTCTCGCCAGACTTACTTATGCAGCCCAGTCCCTACATACAGCCCAGTCCCTATATACAGCCCAGTCCCTATATACAGCCCAGTCCCTATATACAGCCCAGTCCCTATATACAGCCCAGTCCCTATATACAGCCCAGTCCCTATATACAGCCCAGTCCCTATATACAGCCCAGTCCCTATATACAGCCCAGTCCCTATATACAGCCCAGTCCCTACATACAGCCCAGTCCCTATATACAGCCCAGTCCCTACATACAGCCCTGTCCCTATATACAGCCCAGTCCCTACATACAGCCCAGTCCCTATATACAGCCCAGTCCCTATATACAGCCCAGTCCCTATATACAGCCCAGTCCCTATATACAGCCCAGTCCCTATATACAGCCCAGTCCCTACATACAGCCCAGTCCCTATATACAGCCCAGTCCCTACATACAGCCCTGTCCCTATATACAGCCCAGTCCCTATATACAGCCCAGTCCCTATATACAGCCCAGTCCCTATATACAGCCCTGTCCCTATATACAGCCCAGTCCCTACATACAGCCCAGTCCCTATATACAGCCCAGTCCCTACATACAGCCCAGTCCCTACATACAGCCCAGTCCCTACATACAGCCCAGTCCCTATATACAGCCCAGCCCCTACATACAGCCCAGTCCCCTACATACAGCCCAGTCCCTATATACAACCCAGTCCCTATATACAGCCCAGTCCTTATATACAGCCCAGTCCCCTACATACAGCCCAGTCCCTACATACAGCCCAGTCCCTACATGCAGCCCAGTCCCTACATACAGCCCAGTCCCTACATGCAGCCCAGTCCCTACATACAGCCCAGTCCCTACATACAGCCCAGTCCCTATATACAGCCCTGTCCCTATATACAGCCCAGTCCCTACATACAGCCCAGTCCCTACATACAGCCCAGTCCCTATATACAGCCCAGTCCCCTACATACAGCCCAGTCCCTATATACAGCCCAGTCCCTATATACAGCCCAGTCCCTATATACAGCCCAGTCCCTATATACAGCCCAGTCCCTATATACAGCCCAGTCCCTATATACAGCCCAGTCCCTACATACAGCCCAGTCCCTATATACAGCCCAGTCCCTACATACAGCCCTGTCCCTATATACAGCCCAGTCCCTACATACAGCCCAGTCCCTATATACAGCCCAGTCCCTATATACAGCCCAGTCCCTATATACAGCCCAGTCCCTATATACAGCCCAGTCCCTATATACAGCCCAGTCCCTACATACAGCCCAGTCCCTATATACAGCCCAGTCCCTACATACAGCCCTGTCCCTATATACAGCCCAGTCCCTATATACAGCCCAGTCCCTATATACAGCCCAGTCCCTATATACAGCCCTGTCCCTATATACAGCCCAGTCCCTACATACAGCCCAGTCCCTATATACAGCCCAGTCCCTACATACAGCCCAGTCCCTACATACAGCCCAGTCCCTACATACAGCCCAGTCCCTATATACAGCCCAGCCCCTACATACAGCCCAGTCCCCTACATACAGCCCAGTCCCTATATACAACCCAGTCCCTATATACAGCCCAGTCCTTATATACAGCCCAGTCCCCTACATACAGCCCAGTCCCTACATACAGCCCCGTCCCTACATGCAGCCCAGTCCCTACATACAGCCCAGTCCCTACATGCAGCCCAGTCCCTACATACAGCCCAGTCCCTACATACAGCCCAGTCCCTATATACAGCCCTGTCCCTATATACAGCCCAGTCCCTACATACAGCCCAGTCCCTACATACAGCCCAGTCCCTATATACAGCCCAGTCCCTATATACAGCCCAGTCCCTATATACAGCCCAGTCCCTATATACAGCCCAGTCCCCTACATACAGCCCAGTCCCTATATACAGCCCAGTCCCTATATACAGCCCAGTCCCTATATACAGCCCAGTCCCTACATACAGCCCAGTCCCTACATACAGCCCAGTCCCTATATACAGCCCAGTCCCTATATACAGCCCAGTCCCTATATACAGCCCAGTCCCCTACATACAGCCCAGTCCCTATATGCCTCCCAGTCCCCTATATACAGCCCAGTCCCTACATACAGCCCAGTCCCTATATACAGCCCAGTCCCCTACATACAGCCCAGTCCCCTACATACATCCCAGTCCCTACATGCAGCCCAGTCCCTACATGCAGCCCAGTCCCCTACATACAGCCCAGTCCCTACATGCAGCCCAGTCCCTACATACAGCCCAGTCCCCTACATGCAGCCCAGTCCCCTACATGCAGCCCAGTCCCTACATGCATCCCAGTCCCCTACATACAGCCCAGTCCCCTATATACAGCCTAGTCCCCTACATGCAGCCCAGTCCCTACATGCAGCCCAGTCCCTATATACAGCCCAGTCCCTATATACAGCCCAGTCCCCTACATGCAGCCCAGTCCCTACATACAGCCCAGTCCCCAACATGCAGCCCAGTCCCCTACATGCAGCCCAGTCCCCTACATACAGCCTAGTCCCCTACATGCAGCCCAGTCCCTACATGCATCCCAGTCCCCTACATACAGCCCAGTCCCCTATATACAGCCTAGTCCCCTACATGCAGCCCAGTCCCTACATGCAGCCCAGTCCCTATATACAGCCCAGTCCCCTACATGCAGCCCAGTCCCCTACACACAGTCCAGTCCCCTACATGCAGCCCAGTCCCCTATATACAGCCCAGTTCCTACATACAGCCCAGTCCCTAAATACAGCCCAGTCCCTATATACAGCCCAGTCCCCTATATACAGCCCAGTCCCTACATACATCCCAGTCCCCTACATGCAGCCCAGTCCCCTACATGCAGCCCTGTCCCTATATACAGCCCAGTCCCCTACATGCAGCCCAGTCCCTACATACAGTCCAGTCCCCTACATGCAGCCCAGTCCCCTATATACAGCCCAGTTCCTACATGCAGCCCAGTCCCCTACATGCAGCCCAGTCCCGACATACAGCCCAGTCCCTACATACAGCCCAGTCCCTACATACAGCCCAGTCCCTACATACAGCCCAGTCCCCTACATGCAACCCAGTCCCCTACATGCAACCCAGTCCCTACATACAGTCCAGTCCCCTACATGCAGCCCAGTCCACTATATACAGCCCAGTCCCCTATATACAGCCCAGTCCCCTACATGCAGCACAGTCCCCTACATACAGCCCAGTCCCCTACATGCAGCCCAGTCCCTACATACAGCCCAGTCCCCTACATACATCCCAGTCCCCTACATACAGCCCAGTCCCCTACATACAGCCCAGTCCCTACATACAGCCCAGTCCCGACTTCTTCACAACAAAATAGGTAAAGCGGTTGACCAGATGCTTTTCAACTTTATCTGGAAAAATCATACACATTATACTAGGAAATCTGTCGTAATGAACACATATGAATATGGTGGCCTACATTTTATTGTTGTTGATTTTCCTACTTTGAATAATACTTTTAAGTGTCACGGTTCTCTTCTGGTGAAAGAGAGGCAGACCAAAACGCAGCGTGGTTATTGTGATACATCTTTAATAAAGATGAAACTAGAACAATATACAACAAACAAGACAACGTGAAAAACCGAAAACAGCCCTATCTGGTGTAACAAACACAAAGACAGGAACAATCACCCACAAACCCCAACACCAAACAGGCTACCTAAATATGGCTCCCAATCAGAGACAATGACTAACACCTGCCTCTGATTGAGAACCATATCAGGCCCAAACACAGAAAAACAACCAAGACATCCAACATAGAATGCCCACTCAGATCACACCCTGACCAAACTAAACATAGAACATACAAAGCAAACTATGGTCAGGGTGTGACACTAAGATAAAGATGAAAGAATCCAACTTCAATTTGGAATTTCGTCCCTCATTATATCTTCTCTCGTTACTTTGTAACTATAGTAACTATAACATTAATCAGATTCCTACTAAATTATCTGCTTTTCATAGAATAATATTCTTAGCGTGGTTGTTAATATATAAACCTAATTTTCCCCTGCGTAGGTATTTTCATATGTAACAATAACGATGTTTTGTAGAGAAACAAGTCTTTATTTTTAAAGAACTGGTTTAATAATCATATCCTGCTGGTGAGTCAACTTTTTAATGCAGAAGGATTGTTACACAATTATGAGGATTTAAAAAAATCTCGTTACAATATCCCTGTTACACCTAGAGAGTTCGCCATAGTCTTTAATGCTATTCCATCTGGAACTCTCATGTTGTTTAGAGGTGTAACCAGACCTCTATGTCACAATTTACTGGAATACATTTGTCAATAATATCGGTTGGGGAAAAAGTATGTTTATTACCACACAAACACCTGCTTGTTAACAAGGTGAAAGAGGTCTCTTTCAGAACAATCCATAAGTATGACCCTGTGAATCATTACCTGAAGAAACTCAAAAAAAGACATTAACAGTAACTGTAGTTTTTGTGTTGAGCATCCAGAAACAGTTTAGCATTTATTTTGGCATTGTCTACATTTAAAGAAACTATGGAAAGATATTCATAGATTTATAATTGTTAATATTCTTGATGACTTTTGTTTTTATGGGAAAATGTGCTGCTCGGTTTCCTTAACTATAAAAAGGATATAGAAAAACAATTTGACCTCATAAATCTAATTATGCTAATGAAAAAAGGTAATATTCATATATGTAAATTCACTCATGTAAAATCACTCTTCCATGTTTTCTGTAAGGAATTCTAGCAGTACACAAGTACATTAAGACCATTCAACATTTGTCTAATAAGAAAGCTCTTAAAACAATCCACATGTGTGCATCCTCTAAGGTCTTTGTATAATCTGTCATTTGTTGCATATATTATCATTGTCTGTTTGTATACTCCTTGTATGTATTGTTTACTGTTTTTTTCTGCAATAATTAAAAAAAATATATACATACACTACCGGTCAAAAGTTTTAGAACACCTACTCATTCAGTCCAACTCATCCAAGCCATCTCAGTTGGGTTGAGGTCGGGTTATTGTGGAGGCCAGGTCATCTGATGCAGCACTCCATCACTCTCCTTGGTAAAATAGCCCTTACACAGCCTGGAGGTGTGTTGGGTCACTATCCTGTTGAAAAACAAATTATTGTCCCACTAAGGCCAAACCAGATGGGATGGCATATCACTACCTAATGCTGTGATAGCTATGCTGTTTAAGTGTGCCTTGAATTCTAAATAAATCCCAGACAGTGTCACCAGTAAAGCAAGCCCCACACCATAACACCTCCTCCTCCATGCTTCACGGTGGGAAATACACATGCAGAGATCATCTGTTCACCCACACTGTGACTCACAAAGACACGGCGGTTTGAATCAAAAATCTCCAATTTGGACTCCAGACCAAAGGACAGATTTCCACTGGTCTAATGTCCATTGCTCGTGTTTCTTGACCCAAGCAAGTATCTTATTCTTATTGGTGTCCTTTAATAGTGGTTTCTTTGCAGCAATTTGACCATGAAGGCCTGATTCACGCAGTCTCTTCTGAACAGTTGATGTTGACATGTGTCTGTTAATTGAACTTGAAGCATTTATTTGGCCTGCAATTTCTGAGGCTGGTAACTCTAATGAACATATCCTCTGCAGCAGAGGTAACTCTGGGTCTTCCTTTCCTGTGGCGGTCCTCATGAGAGCCAGTTTCATCATAGCACTTGATGGTTTTTGCGACTGCACTTGAAGAAATGTTCAAAGTTCCTGAAATGTTCCGTATTGACTGATCTTCATGTCTTAAAGTAATGATGGACTGTCATTTCTCTTTGTTTATATGAGCTGTTCTTGCCATAATATTGACTTGGTCTGTTACCAAATAGGACTATCTTCTGTATACCACCTACCTTGTCACAACAAGTGATTGGCTCAAACGCATTAAGAAGGAAATAAATTCCAAAAATGAACTTTTAAGAAGGCACACCTGTTAATTGAAATGCATTCCATGTGACTACCTCATGAAGCTGGTTGAGAGAATGCCAAGAGTGTGCAAAGCTGTCATCAAGGCAAAGGGTGACTATATCAAGAATCTCAAATATAAAATATATTTTTTATATGTTTAACACTTTTTTGGTTACTTCATGACTCCATATGTGTTATTTCATAGTGATGATGTCTTCACTATTATTCTACAATGTAGAAAATAGTACAAATAAAGAAAAACCCTTGAATGAGTAGCTGTTCTAATACTTTTGACCGGTAGTGTATATATATATAGTTTTAAAAAATTGTTTTTTTGAGTTAGCAGTATCCTTATAACGCCCCCCTGCACCCCCCCACACACACACACACACACACACACACACACACACACACACAAACGACAACCATTGAAACAGCACCTACTGGCGGCGGATACAGATACCTCACACCCAACTCCCGTCAGCTTCAGCATCCTCCCTTTTATGAGCCTTCTCCTCGGTGTCGGATTGAATAGGCTCATCCATTGCTCCGGTGTCTTCATGACAGCCGTTTAGGATTGCACATACAGTCAACAGCAAGGAACACCATGGCGAGAAACCGTGAAGATAGAGACAGCTGGGGTGAGTGGTTCATAATTATGAAGACTACTAAATTGGTCATCTGCAGACCGCATATTGAGGGGTTCACTAGGCTACGGAGAGGCTCAGCAATGCAGCTGAAGGGATGTTTGTGTAGGAATCGTGATGTAGCAGTCGTTGCCATGTTTGCATGTTGTTGTCAGAACAAATCGTTATTATATATCTATTCAATTCTCAACCACAGCGGAAACGCTGGCCTGGACCAGACCCAACCAAGTCCCACTGATAAACTAATATAAACCCAAGCCAAGCGTCTACTATATTCACTCTACAGGCCAGTGCAGTGTCTGTCTAAGCATCCCGATCCACGCACCCTTTGGAATTATTCCGGCATAGAATAACGAAAGACAGCAGTACAAACACAACTCTAGAATGAACCAGTATTGGATAATGAAATACCTGTCAAGGCGATGCTACAGGCGATAGTGGGTACGGGTGAACCTGAAGCAAACAGATGACATCTTCCTTACCGTTACATTTCACTCACAGCTATCGACATGTATATCTTTGGTTTTTTATATTGATGTTTTTCTCATATCTGTTTGGTAAACACCAATTGTGCCACATCATTTGGGTCTGTTATCACATAGTAAAAACGAGCTTGTTATAACCATCGTCATTAGACAGACTAAGAGCTGCCCAGGCATAATGTAGCATATTATGATAGCTAAGAAGACTGGGTTGGAAACCGTAGGATGGTATGAAATGCTATTGCTTATTATCCGAGAGAACTGAGGAATCATGAGCATGGACCCAGTTACATTTACCGTAGAGTAGACCTAGACTCTGGCTCGACTGATGTCTGAGGCTGCGGTGATACAAAAGGAACAAGGAGCAGCTCGTCTGGAGGTTGGGTTTGGCACCTTGTTCCCGATGTAGCGCACTATGTAATGTAGCGCACTAGTTTTTGACCAGGGTCCATAGGGCTAGTATGTAATGTAGTGCGCTACTTTTTGACCAGGGTCCATAGGGCTAGTATGTAATGTAGTGCACTACTTTTTGACCAGGGTCCATAGGGCTAGTATGTAATGTAGTGTACTACTTTTTGACCAGGGTCCATAGGGCTAGTATGTAATGTAGTGCACTACTTTTTGACCAGGGTCCATAGGGCTAGTATGTAATGTAGTGCACTACTTTTTGACCAGGGTCCATAGGGCTAGTATGTAATGTAGTGCACTACTTTTTGACCAGGGTCCATAGGGCTAGTATGTAATGTAGTGCACTACTTTTTGACCAGGGTCCATAGGGCTAGTATGTAATGTAGTGCACTACTTTTTGACCAGGGTCCATAGGGCTAGTATGTGATGTAGTGCACTACTTTTTGACCAGGGACAAGGGCCCAAATGACACCCTGTTTCCTATGTAGTGCACTACTCGTGACCAGGGACCCTATTCCCTATGTAGTGCACTTCTTTTGACTGTGGATAAGGGCCCAAATGGCAACCTATTTCCCTGTGGGCCCTGGTCGAAAGTAATGGACTACATAGGGAATAGCTATTTGGGATTGTAGCATTGGGTTCCAGAGTGGCGCAGCGGTCTAAGGCACTGCATCGCAGTGTTCGAGGCGTCACTACAGACCCTGGTTTGATTCCAGGCTGTATCACAGCGGTCTAAGACACTGCATCTCAGTGCTCGAGGCGTCACTACGGACCCTGGTTTGATTCCAGGCTGTATCACAGCGGTCTAAGACACTGCATCTCAGTGCTCGAGGCGTCACTACAGACCCTGGTTTGATTCCAGGCTCTATCACAACCGGCCGTGAGTCCCATAGGGCGGTGCTCCAGTTGGCCCAGGCGTCGTCCGGGTTAGGATTTGGTCGGGGGGAGGTCGTCATTGTAAAATAAGAATTTATTCTTAACTGACTTGACTAGCTAAATAAAGGTAAAATAAAATAAATTTTAAAAATAACATTCATGTGGAGAGAACAAGTTTGTCTGTTAATTTCGGACAGGCATTGTTGCTATGGCCTTTTGTTAGTGAGAATAAATACATGCCCCAGTCTAGTCCAGACCTGAGAAACAACGGAGGATAGGACTGTTTAAATTATTAGCTGTATTCTGAACCATTCGTTTTAATGCTCCAAAACAGTCCCTTCCCACCTACAGTATTAGTCAGTTTTGGTTTAATGTGATTTGGGGTCTGTCCCAAATTGCATCCTATTCCCTATGTAGTGCACTACCTGTGACCAGGGTCCAACAGGGCTAGTATGTAACGTAGTGCACTTCATAGGGAATATGGTGCCATTTGGGACACACATGTTTAATGTGATTTGGGATCTGTCCCAAATTGCACCCTATTCCCTATGTAGTGCACTACCTGTGACCAGGGTCCAACAGGGCTAGTATGGAACATAGTGCACTTCATAGGGAATAGGGTGCCATTTGGGACACACTTTGCTATGTTTGTTATGTCATACAAATCTCTCATCTCTTACGTCATCTGATCTTACAAATGCAGAATTAGAGCTTGGAGTGGTTGTGGTTGATGATATCCTTAGATTGTTGTCAGAGAGAGAGAGAGTTCTATCTATCAACACTTCTCTGTGTTAGCAGGCAGCTAACCTGTTCATGCTAACCCAAGACATTACTTTGAGGAAAGAACATGATGAAATATTGGCTATTGTCAACCACACACACCGATGGACAGCCACCAACACCATACCGTGACTCTATGTTCCTCAGTCTTCTCCCTGTTAGTACACTAGACTAGCTAGGATTTTGCAGCCTACATAACCACCAGGCCTCTGGAGACTGTGGAGAGGCAGGCAGATTGGAGACTGTGGAGAGGCAGGCAGATTGGAGACTGTGGAGAAGCGGGCCTCTACAGACTATGGAGAGGCAGGCAGATTGGAGACAGTGGAGAGACAGGCAGATTGGAGACTGTGGAGAGGCAGGCAGATTGGAGACTGTGGAGAGGCAGGCAGATTGGAGACTGTGGAGAGGCAGGCAGATTGGAGACTGTGGAGAAGCGGGCCTCTACAGACTATGGAGAGGCAGGCAGATTGGAGACAGTGGAGAGACAGGCAGATTGGAGACTGTGGAGAGGGCAGGCAGATTGGAGACTGTGGAGAGACAGGCAGATTGGAGACTGTGGAGAGGGCAGGCTGTGGAGAGACAGGCGGATTGGAGACTGTGGAGAGGCAGGCGGATTGGAGACTGTGGAGCAGGCAGATTGGAGACTGTGGAGAGGCAGGCAGATTGAGACTGTGGAGAGGCAGGCAGATTGGAGACTGCGGAGAGACAGGCAGATTGGAGACTGTGGAGAGGCAGGCAGGTTGGAGACTGTGGAGAGGCAGGCAGATTGGAGTCTGTGGAGAGGCAGGCAGATTGGAGACTGTGGAGAGGCAGGCAGATTTGAGACTGTGGAGAGGCAGGCGGATTGGAGACTGTGGAGAGACAGGCAGATTGGAGACTGTGGAGAGGCAGGCAGATTGGAGACTGTGGAGAGGCAGGCAGATTGTAGGCAGACTGAGTCACTGCCTTCCCGGAAAGGAAAGCTTCTCTCTCTCTCTCTCCCAGTCCAAATGCACAAGGGTTACATCCCAAATAGCACTATATTCCCTCTGTAGTACACTACTTGTGACCAAGGCACATGGGGCTCTGGTCAAATGTAGTGTACGATGGTAAGGAAGAGGGTGCCTTTTGGGAAACAAACTATATGGGCTGAGATGATATCGATGTGTTAACCACACCGGATAGACAGCTATTATGGTATTAACAAGCCTCTAACACGGCCTGTCATTACTAAAAAGGGGTAATTTCCGTGTTTTAATTACATTCGCACACAGTATACTGTGAATGGTGTTTTGTTTGGGTTGAGTGTCCTGCTGTAAATCAGTTAAAATAAAATTAGATTATGTCTGTAAAGTATCAAATCGATCAATTTTGTACACTTTTGATGGCTACCTCTTTGCAGCTTCTTCTTTCTCTGTTTATAGGATATAATGTGTTTCCCCATTTTCCTCTATAGCTCACAGGAAGGCACCGGGTGCCTAATGTTGATTGGTCAATCGATAACTGGGGGTATTATAGAGTGTGCAGTTGTGTCAGAAATGGCATCCTTTTCCTGCAGGGCACTATCAGGTTTTGAAGGTGAGACCCAGATGCAGACTGTGTCAGAGTAACAATGTTTATTATAGCAACAAGGGGGGGGGTGTTCAGGACAGGCAGGCAGGCTCAGGGGCAGGCAGTGTGGTCAGGCAAGCCGGCTCAGAGACAGGACAGGCAGAGTGGTCAGGCAGGCTCAGAGACAGGACAGGCAGAGTGGTCAGGCAAGCGGGCTCAGAGACAGGACAGGCAAGGCCTCAAAACCATGAGGGCGAGGAAAAAGCGAGACTCGGGGACAGCAGGCGTTGAGACAAAAACCGAGGGTTGACTTGACAAACAAGAAGAACTGGCAACAGACAAAACAGATAACACAGGTATAAATACACAGGGGATACTGGGGAAGATGGGCTACACCTGGAGGGTGGTGGAGACAATCACAAAGACAGGTGAAGCAGATCAGGGTGTGACAGGGCACAACAGCTGACCAGTGCATCCTAAATGGCACCACATACAGTCGGGCTCTGGTCAAGAGTTGTTCATTACACAGGGAATAGACAGCTGCACTTGGGAACGTTACAAACATAGGATGTGCAATATTCTTTCATTTTTACATTCCCTCCCCCATCATGTGACATCCCCCATCATGTGACATCCCCCATCATGTGACATCCCCCATCATGTGACATCCCCCATCATGTGACATCCCCCATCATGTGACATCCCCATCATGTGACATCCCCCATCATGTGACATCCCCCATCATGTGACATCCCACATCATGTGACATCCCACATCATGTGACATCCCACATCATGTGACATCCCACATCATGTGACAGGGTCCTTCACAGACAAAGCCACCTACGACTGGAGCTCGGAGGAGGAGGAGCCTGATGGAAGTGCGCGGCCCATCCAGGTGCTGGTTGTCAAGGACGACCACACCTTCGAGTTGGACGAGGCGGCGCTGAGCCGGATCCTATTGGCCGAAGAGGTCCAGAACAGGGAAGTAGTGGCCATATCTGTGGCTGGGGCGTTCCGCAAGGGCAAGTCATTCCTCATGGACTTCATGCTGCGTTACATGTACAGCCAGGTGAGTTCAAAGGTCATGCTTGTGTAAATGATGGGGATTGGTAACCTCACTCCAGGTTGAAATGTCTCCACCCACGCTGCCAAATGATCAAATCAACTCAAAGTTTATTTGTCACGTGCGCTGAATACAACAGGTGTAGTAGACCTCACAGTGAAATGCTGAATACAACAGGTGTAGTAGACCTTACAGTGAAATGCTGAATACAACAGGTGTAGTAGACCTCACAGTGAAATGCTGAATACAACAGGTGTAGTAGACCTCACAGTGAAATGCTGAATACAACAGGTGTAGTAGACCTCACAGTGAAATGCTGAATACAACAGGTGTAGTAGACCTCACAGTGAAATGCTGAATACAACAGGTGTAGTAGACCTCACAGTGAAATGCTGAATACAACAGGTGTAGTAGACCTCACAGTGAAATGCTGAATACAACAGGTGTAGTAGACCTCACAGTGAAATGCTGAATACAACAGGTGTAGTAGACCTTACAGTGAAATGCTGAATACAACAGGTGTAGTAGACCTCACAGTGAAATGCGTTCTTACAGGCTCTAACCAATAGTGCAAAAAAAGGTATTAGGTGAACTATAGGTAGGTAAAGAAATAAAACAACAGTAAAAAGACAGGCTATATACAGTAGAGAGGCTATATACAGTAGCGAGGCTATATACAGTAGCGAGGCTATATACAGTAGAGGGGCTATATACAGTAGACAGGCTATATACAGTAGAGGGGCTAAATACAGTAGAGGGGCTAAATACAGTAGAGAGGCTATATAGAGTAGAGAGGCTATATACAGTAGAGAGGCTATATACAGTAGAGAGGCTATATACAGTAGAGAGGCTATATACAGTAGAGAGGCTATATACAGTAGAGAGGCTATATACAGTAGAGAGGCTATATCCAGACACCGGTTAGTCAGGCTGATTGAGGTAGTATGTACATGTAGATATGGTTAAAGTGACTATGCATAAATGATGAACAGAGAGTAGCAGTAGTGTAAAAGAGGGGTTGGTGGGTGGTGGGACACAATGCAGATAGCCCGGTTAGCCAATGTGCGGGAGCACTGGTTGGTCGGCCCAATTGAGGTAGTATGTACATGAATGTTTCGTTAAAGTGACTATGCATATATGATAAACGGAGAGGAGCAGGCAGCTTTTTGGGTGGTGCAGCTGCCTTAAACGTTTGGGAGGGTCACATGTATTTGTGAGATAGTGGTTCTCAGCTCCAGACCCAGTGCTGGAGATACAGGAAGTGTTATTGTTCAGAGAACACAGTGATGTCATGACTGGCATGGGTTCGTGTCCCTTTGATCCAGCAGTCATACTTGGCTTTTGGGACTGGCATGGGTTCGT